>NW_026900099.1:0-135543 GCF_033153095.1 Gastrolobium bilobum
AATGAATACAACAAAGAAGGATGCTGGAGTACAAGAACATGATGTTGTATCAATACTGGCAGAACACATTTCATCTTTGAATAATACAATCAAGTCACTCAATCTGTCTGCCGATGCTAGAGCACAGCAAGTGCATGCCATCACCAATGCTATATCATGTGTTTTCTGTAATGATCCTTATGTTTATGATAATTTTCCAGAAAACCCTCAATCTGTTTGTTTTGTAGGAAGCTATAACATGAACAATCCATATTCAAACACCTACAATCAAGAATGGGGGAACAACTCAATTCTTTCATATTCACAAGGACAGCAACAAGAATTCTCTGCTACAGCAACACATTCAAACAGAATTCCATACCATTATGAATTTATGCAGCAGCAACAGCCTAGTCAACAAGTTGATACATCAAATATGCTGAAAAGCATGCTGAAAGACTTTATGGCAAGAAGTGATGCCCTTATCCAGAACCAAATTGCATCTATCAAAAACTTGGAAACTCATATGGGACAATTTGCAGAAGCAATCAAAATCAGACAATATGACACACTGCCTAGCAGCACGGAGTATCCAAGGAGAAACGAAGAGGAGCATATCAATGCCATTGAAATAAGGAATGAGAAGGAAATAGACCAACTGGATGCTCTAGAGAGCTATTAGAATGAAGGTGATAAAGCTGCAGAAGAGGTGGAAATTTATGATCAACCCGAAGAACCTCAAATTGCTGACACTGAAAGTACTGCTATAGCAAAACTACAGCAGGGTCAGACCGTCAGCAAGACAATCATACCACCATCTCCTTTACCTCAAAAGCTACAAAAGCAACAAGATGCCATGCAAAAAGAGCAAACCTTGAGTGATCTTGAGGCTAATGTGAAACTGATGCCTATGACTCTGCAAGAGAAGATAGGAATAAGGAGCATATGGTCTACAAAGATGACTCTACATTTGCCTAATTGCTCCATCAAGGCATCAATTGGCATTGTTGAAAATATGAATGTCAAGATAGGCAACTTTGCACACCGAGTAGATTTTGAGATGCTTGACATAGAGGAGAACCCTATTATTTCTCAATTTCTGGACGAACCATTCTTTGATACCCGAAGAGTTATGGTAGACATGTGGAAGAATGATTTGATTTTAAAGATGGATAGAGATAAGGTGCATACCATTGAATATACAAGAGGTGGAATAGCAAACCTCGATGATCCTCACTCGTTAAAGGTTGAAGGCAAGCCTAAGGTCAAGATGAAGGAGTCTACATATGAGAAGAGTTGGATCGAAGAATCAAAGTTGTTCTTCGCTCTTTGCTTCAAGCCACCTTGATCATAAATCCAAGTCAGGCTGAAGACTATAAAACAAGCGCTTTTAGGAGGCAGCCCAAAGTTCAATTAGGAAGTTTTTCTTTTTAATTTCAGTATTTTAGGTTTCTTGCATTTTTAAATTTTTGTATTTTAAATTCTTAGGATTAGGATAAGTTAGTATTCATGTCTCTTTTGATCCAAGTTAAATTATGTTGCAGGAAAAGGGATACTAATGCCTCAAGAAGAGAGGAATTGAGCCACATCAAAGGCTTGAGTTTGGAGTCCCCCAAACACTCAAGCTACATCAAGGGCTTGCGTTTGGAGTCCCCCAAACCTCAATCACCTTCACCCGAGGCAACCAAACTAAGTTTGGAGTGGCAAAAATGGAGACACCAAGCACCCAAAATGGAAAAATCAAGGCAAAGAAGAAGAAATGGGAGAGGAGGTTGAGCAAAAAGATGAAAACATGGAAGATAATCCCTCGGACCAAGAAGAAGACAAAGACCATGATCAAAACTTCCCTTAGTTTTGATTAAAAATGAAGAAAAACCCAGGTTGTCTTGTTCTTTTTTCTTTACTTTCCTTCTTTTCTTTTTTTTGAAGTGAAACCTCTTGCATCATCTCGAAAATTAATAAAAAAGAGGAACATGTTTGCTAGCTAGTTAGATTTTCCATTCGGTAAATTTACTTTTCAGTTTTGTTTGAATAAGGGAGTTAGGTTATAGATTACAACATGAAAATAATGTAAATGAGTTGGAAAAAGCCTCAATAAAGAGTAATAAGAAGTTGGAAAAGAAGGCTGCATCAATAAGGTAAAATAGATTGCATCCTTAGCTATGTTGTTATGATCTTTTTGCTGTAGCAGGATGGCAGTAGTTGCGTTGAGTGAGAGTAAGTGTTCTTTAACTTGAACTTGCAAAGCAATTGAGGTATAAATTGGAGGCTCAAATGATCAAGGAAGAAAGCAACTGGAGTCATTGAATATTCAAGCATAAAAGATGAACTTGAAAGCAAGAGAAGCCTAAAGAGTGGATTGCAGATGAAGACTTAGGATCCAAGATTTGATGGATTTGAATCTTACCATATGAGTAAGTTTTGAAGGCTATAATGTGAAAGAAGCCAAGCTAATGGAAGTGCAAAAGCACAAGTGAAAAAGAAGGCCCCTCACAAAAAGAAAAATCAAGTCAAAAGCAAAAATAAAATAAAATAAGTGCCAATGCACATGAGCAAAGCTCACAAAAATAAAAGAGGGAGACAAAGTTAAAAGAAAAGCAAGCAAGGCGGACACTCGTTCCTTCAATTCTCTACACATGGGTCTTGATTCAAGTTTGGCAAGGTATGGATAAAGAAACTAAGTTTTATGATTCATAGTTTGATGCTCTCAAGTGGATCAAGCCAACAAGGAAGTTCTTTACACACACTCAATACTCCAGAAGTAAGAAGCCATGAGAAGTTAAGCTAACAAAGGGTCCCAAAGTTGAAGTGTAAGCCAAAGTTGAGGAGCAACTCTCACGTGTACATTGCTGTTAGAATGCTACATCAGAACTGCTCATCTCAATAATAGTCATTGCTGCAATGATGCTACCGAATTTATGCAAGCCAATTAATCATTTTCTTCTTCGTTACTCGAGGACGAGCAACGTTTTGAGTTTGGAGTGTGTTAACTCTCCCAAATGAGAGTTAATTTGGTAATTTTATGATGAATTTTCTGCATAAATTCCATATAAGTTATCTTGTTTGCATGATAATTGAGCTAATTATTGCATATTCATGATTAAGTGCTTTGAGATGACTAAGTATGGAAAATGAGGCAATATTCCGTGATTTTGTATAAGAATAGATTATTTGTTGAGTGTTTGTCTTTGCAAGAAAAGTTGATGCCATAATGCTGTAGCAGAGAAGTTGACGAAGTAATGATATAACAATCGCTACAGCATAACAGCGAGGACAGGGGAACAACTGAAATTCAAATTTCAAAAGTTAGTTATTCCCCAACAAATGGATAAAACACCAGCAAGCAAGGATCAAGGACGATCTTGAAGATTAATTCTTATCCCAAAATCCCAAAGATCAAGGACAACAAACTCTTATCTAATCAGCAACAATATTGGCAGAATAAATTCAAGAAGATCAAGATCTTATCCAATCAAGTGCAAACAGCCCAAGAAGATAGGGATAAGATAAGGATGCAGCAGCACAAATCATGGATTTTCGCTCCCAAACCTAAAGCCCAATTAACCACCCACTTTTTCCTATTTAAAGAGGATTACATTACAATTCAAGAAGGCTGGGAAGAATGTATAGTACCCCACACACTAGGTTTTAGAGAGAGAAAGTAAGATTCTTGGAGGAGGAAGAGTTGCTAGAGCATTGCTAGAACAAGACCGTGACAAAGTTTTACAACAGCATTCGTGTAACAGCCTGTTGTACACCGGTATTGTTAACATTAATTATGATATTAAGCGCAATTACAATCACAGTAATTCATTTATAAAAATGCGAATAAACTTTTTCCGATTATTACGCGAGCATTTAAAACCATAAAAAGCGTAATAATTAAAAGCTGTGACTATAACTGTAAACTCTTGCGGAATACTTATTTTAACTATTTTTATGTCTTACTTTACTTATTAAAAGTCACTAAGGGGTTCCCATAAACCCACTTAGCCAATTTCTCAATCTTACGTTTTCACCTATCCCAACATGGTTCACTAATTATTTTTCTGAGAACACACCGTGCAAAACCAGGACTACCTCTCTGGTTATCTTTTTTTCTTACTTAATTACCTTTCTAGGAAGCTATCACACACTCTATTTAGAGTTCATTTGCTCTGGTTATCGCCGTTTGAAGTTGGACAAGCAAAACTGCCAGCCAACCCCAAAAGCAGCTCCAACATCCCTCACTCCACGAATTACTGTAGAAAATTCACTCATCCAATTGCTCTCAAAGTTTTATACAACAAATTAGACAACACAACCTTCAATTTTATATATCATACACTTAATTTGACTGAGAAATGAAGCAGGAATTAATTTCCCAAAAACTGCCAGAAACAGCCCCTGAATAGGAGTGTTCTGGACAGTCAGTGTTCACTGGCTCCTACAGGGTTGCGTGAAACCCAGAATATTCTCATATTTTTACACCATGTAGGGGACATCTCAAGCTTTAAAATGGAGTATGTACCATCCCTATCGGACCTCTGTGGAAGGAGATATGCTCTCTCAAAGTTCACCTAAAAACTGTCAATTCCTAGAAATTTCGCAAGAGTTTCCTTTGTTTTTCCAACGTTTCCCAAATCTGTACAAGTGATCTATGACCTCAAATAGTACCTAATAATTAGTGGGTGGATCACACAAGGACCAACAATGCCTTGGGGCACTTACAACCCATCAAAGTTTATTTTACATATATAATACATATCACATTTCTTCCTCGATTAATACTTAATATGTTTCAATCATCAAAGTCCAATTGCATGCATCTTCTAAACATACACATAATCATATTCCTAAAATAGACCTATTTCCCTTCCATCATATTACATGCTTACATATTACATCAAGTATTCAGGTTCAATTTACAATATCCATATGCATATTACACTTTACAACTCTGAGGTCTCAACATTACCTGACCCTGAAATAAGCATTCCCCAAACGTGGGGTGAGATCTCTAAACTAGAAATCTCAGAAAGACAAGGGGTCCTCAAGGATCTTCCACCCCAAGCTCACTTACATGTGCAATATAAGTTCAAAAAGCATTTATTTCAATATCAGTTCCAAAACTATGTAGTGCAACAGATATCTATGGCATGTGTGTAATCACTATCTACTGGCCAGAGAATGTAGGAATACGTCTATTCCCTACATGTAGTACAAGGAACACCGCTTGCACCTCACCCACAGCCTCACCCTCTTGTATGTTCTACATACTCAGGCTTACCGTATAGGTGGAACACATCCATGCATATCAACAAGGCACTAACATACAATAGCTCAACAGCATTTCCAAAACATCAAAAGCATGTAACACAGCATGCATATAACCATATCCCCATGGAACATGGTGGAACCACAACATGGCTAAACCGAGGACACGAAAGCTTACCTCTAAGCTAGCTATCCAATGCCACAAGCTCAAAGTCCAATCACAGCAGATCAGAATCTGAGATGGACAAATATAAATCAATAAACATGTACCACATGCATACAAATTAAAGACAATGCCTTTTCATTACGTTTTCAAGTTTTAAAGCTTCTAACAAAGCCAAAGCCCTTAATCCCATGATTCTGGCTTAGTTCAAAAAATACAGAAGTTCAACTCCATCAAACTAGGGTCCACAAACCCCCAATAGCCTACTGTACACACAGCACAACTACTGTTCTGCGAAATCCCAGAATATCCGGATATTCCTCGGGACCATATCCGAATATGTAATATCCGGATATCTTACTGTCCATATCCGGATATTCAATATCCGGATATACATATTCCCATATCCGGATATCCAATATCTGGATATCCCAAAACCACATATCCGGATATCCAATATCCGGATATCTGTTCGACAAATATCCGGATATTTCATGACAAAATGCAATTTCTGCATTTTCGTGAAGATATCCCTTAAAGGTTCCCTTTTTACCGATTTTAAACACCTAATCATGCATTTCTAGGCGTGTTCAACATTACCCAACAACAAGTTATCATCTTTTAGTCATTAGATGCATCAAGGTACCATTTTTAAGCCTTAAAACTCAAGATAAAGGTTGGTACAACATATCAAGGCTCAAAACTCAGAATGGAGATGCTCTTGGAGCTCAACACAGCTCCTCACAATTCTGACTAAGAAGGTGCACGAAAATGCACAACAAGATGACTCATTTCTCCACAAAGATAGACACTTGGAGTTCACAAATGGTAAGACCAAGGCTTCCACTACTCAACCTCCAAACTCAGCCCTAAAGACTGACTCAAACAGTGGCTAAGACTCAGAAAAGACCCTCCTTTCACTCCTACAAGGATGCTCCCAAGTGTTTACAAGGTGGAAATGTGAAGAAAATCAAGAAAGATCACAACTTGGCTCAAGAAATGGAAGGAAAAGCCAATGGAACAGTAACCAGCAAATGGTCAGCCCCAACTCACGTATAGAATTCTGATCCTAGGGTTTTGTGCCCATAATGGGAGTATTTATAGCCCAAACACACTTAAACACACAGTATTAACTTTAATTGCTACGCCTAGCATTTTAATCCCAAACTTTGGATTCTGAAACTACATAATTTTCTAAGAATTATCATATTTTTATTATATTTTTCTGAGCAACTTTCCGGTACGCGCTTTTCAAAGCCAGTACCGGTTTCTAGCACCAGTTCTCATTATTTGGACTTGAAACTCGTTTCACAAGTCATACATATTATTCTAGTAATTATCATGCACTTACTTAAATTTTCTGGGATACTTTTTCGGTACGTATTTATACCGACTAGCAGAACCGGTATCTGCACTTTTCTTCCGAAAAGCGACTTTCAGCACTCTTAATCACTTACCATAATTATTAAACCTCATAAATAATTATTAGGGTCAATTATGGAATCATTTTCTAATTTTGCATAATTAATTAATTAAATACCTTAATTAACGGTGCGTGTTCTTACATTCACCCCACCTTTTTAGGATTTTGACCTCAAAATCAGAAACATACATGGTCGAAACCCAGGGTACTGCCGGAGAAGCTCGTCCTCACGCTCCCAAGTACACTCCTCAGGAGTCCCTCCGGTCCACTGCACCTTGACCATCAGAATGATCTTGCTCCTCAGCTGTTTCTCGCCACGATCGAGAATTCTGAGTGGTCCGACAGGAGTCTTTAGGTTCTCCCGAACCTCCACATCATCCGGTTGCACCACGTGCGAAGGATCTGCTATGTACTTCTGAAGCTGAGACACGTGAAACACGTCATGGATGTTAGCCAAGTTCGGAGGTAAGGCAAGCCGGTAGGCAACAGGTCCTACTCTACCAAGTATCTGGTAGCCTAATATATCGCGGGCTCAGCTTCCTCACTCTGAGTGCCCGACCAACACCGGTGACAGGTGAAAGTCTCACAAACACGTGCTCACCCTCACTGAACTCCAGCGGACGATGCTTGACATCATAGTAGCTCTTCTGGCGATTCTGCGCCTGCTTCAACTTTTCACGGATCATCTGGATCTGCAAGGTGGTATCTTGGACAAAGTCCAAGCCAAAAAGCTCATTGTCCCCAACCTCAGACCAACAAGTAGGAGTCCGACACCTCTTACCATACAGTGCTTCGTAGGGCGCCATGCCCAGGCTAGCATGAAAGCTGTTGTTGTAAGAAAACTCAACCAACGGAAGGTACCTATCCCATGCTGAGCCCTGCTCCAACGTGCAAGCTCGCAACATGTCCTCCAAGGTCTGGATGGTCCTCTCAGTCTATCCATCAGTCTGAGGGTGATAGGCGGTACTCAATCTCAACTGCGTACCAAAAGCCTCCTGCAGCGCCTCCCAGAACTGAGATGTGAACTTCGGGTCCCTATCACTAATGATACTCTCGGACACCCCGTGAAGCCTCAAAATCTCACGGACATAAAGCTTGGCCAACTGCTCTGTAGTGAAGCTCACCTTCACTGGAAGAAAATGGGCAGACTTCGTCAGTCTGTCCACAATGACCCAAATAGAATCACAACCCGCCTGAGTCTTCGGAAATCCCTCCACGAAGTCCATGGAAATACCTTCCCACTTCCACTGTGGTACTTCAAGAGGTTGAAGTTCACCAGACGGTCTCTGATGTTCAATCTTCACCTTCTGGCAAACCAAACACTTGGACACAAAGATAGCAACATCTTTCTTCATGCCCGGCCACCAGAAGTTCTTCTTCAAGTCTTGATACATCTTAGTAGCTCCAGGGTGGATAGAAAACTGACCCTTATGGCCTTCTCTCATAACCTCTTCTGTCAACGGGCCTCGAGGAACCACAATCCTCTGCTGAAACAAAAGCAATCCATCATCATTCCAAGACACATCGTCTTGGTTCTTCACATAATCCATACACTCTCTCTGAACTTGTGCCTCTTTAATCTTTTCTAGCAGCTCGTTCACAACATCGGATGCTTCCAACCCGAGAAGTACACTCTCACACAGAGCGGTCATTGCCAAGTTGCGGAACTTCTCAACCACATCGAAGTTACCAAGTAACAAACTGAATGAACTACTGGATTTCCGACTCAAAGCATCAGCTACCACATTGGCCTTGCCAGGATGATACCTCAGCTCGAAGTCGTAGTCCTTTATGAACTCCATCCATCTCCTCTGCCTCATGTTCAACTCCTTCTGGTTGAACAGGTACTTCAAACTCTTGTGGTCACTGAACAACACAAACCTCAAACCAAAAAGATAATGCCTCCAAATCTTGAAAGATAACACAATAGCAGCCAACTCCAAGTCATGAGTATGGTAGTTCTCCTCATGAGGTTTCAACTGCCTCGAAGCATAGGCAATCACTTTTCCCAACTGCATCAACACACAACCTAGCCCCTTCCCGGAGGCGTCGATGTAAAGCTCAATCTCAAGCGCAGGATCAGGAAGGACCAACACAGGAGCAGTAGTCAGTCTCTCCTTCAACTCCTGAAAACAGACCTCACACTCGTGAGTCCACACAAATGGAGTTTCCTTCCGAGTAAGGCGAGTCAATGGTAAAACCAAGGTGGAGAATCCCTTGATGAACCTCCGATTGTAACCAGCCAAAACCAGAAAGCTCCTCACTTCCGTAACTGTCTTGGGTCTCTCCTAATCCAGCACGGCCTCAATCTTGTTCGGATCCACTGCAACTCCCTCAGCAGAAATAACATGCCCAAGAAACTTCACAGACTTGAGCCAGAACTCACATTTGGAAGGTTTCGCATACAGCTTCTTCTCCTTCAGCACTTGCAGAACAGTTCTCGAATGTCCCACATGCTCCTCCTCCGTCTTGGAGTAAATCAAAATGTCGTCAATGAAGACGATAACAAACTGATCCAGGTACGGCTGGAAAATCCGGTTCATGTAATCCATGAACACAGCAGGTGCATTGGTGAGACCGAACGGAATCACCAAGTACTCAAAATGACCATATCTCGAGCGAAATGCGGTCTTCGGGACATCCTCCGGCTTCACCCGAATCTGATGGTATCCGGACTGGAGATCAATCTTGGAATACACACAAGCACCCCTGAGCTGATCCAACAGATCATCAATCCGAGGAAGGGAATACTTGTTCTTGATTGTCACCTTATTCAGCTGCCTGTAGTCGGTGCACAATCGCATTGTCCCGTCCTTCTTCTTCACAAAGATAACTGGTGCTCCCCAAGGAGACACACTCAGTCTAATGAAATATTTCGCTGAAAGATCCTCAATATGCTTCTTCAGCTCTGCCAACTCCGGTGGCGACATTCGGTATGGAGCTAAAGAAATCGGCCCCACACCAGGCAACAGATCTATAGAGAACTCTATCTCCCTCTGTGGCGGAAACTCAGGAAACACCTCGAGGAATACCCTCACCACAGGAATGCCAGTGATATCTTCTTGTGTAGCACTCACCAAACCTCCCAACATGACATAACCAAATGCCCCTGCTCTCAAGGCTCTCCTAGCCTGCAGCAACGAAATGTACGGCGAGGAACTGGCTGTGGAATCACACGGAGACAACACTACACGCTTAGCACAACAGTCAATCATCACACAATTTCTGGACAGCCAATCCATGCCCAGAATAACCTCCAAGTTGGCCATCAGCAATCCTATCAGATCCACCGAGAACTCACGGCCATCCCACTGAAACGCCACATCGCGATGAAAAATGGTAGCATCACATCTTTCTCCGGTGGCGGTAGTCACCTGCATCGGTGGAGAAAGCACATCACTGGGCAACTCAAGCCCCACAGCAATCGGGGTAGCAACAAAAGAATGCGTAGCCCCAGAGTCAAACAACACATCAACAACTGATGAACCAATCGTAACAGTACCTCTGACAAGGTTCGGAGCTCGATCCGACTGCTGACGATCCAGAGTATAAACTCTCCCAGCAGATGGTGGCACTGCCGATGCCGAAGTAGGTGGACGGGGAACCATCTGAAGTGGCACTGCCTGCACTGCAGTAGCCCTCGCCGTCGCCGACAGACAGTCTCTGGAGAAGTGGCCCTCCTTGCCACACTGAAAGCAAATCAACTGACCGGTAGAGCACGGCCCAAAATGAGTCTTCCCGCATCCCGAACACCTGGGAGCAGGAGGTCTCGCTGCACTCCCCTGGGCAGAAGTCCTCTTGAATTGATTCGGCGCCTGCCGAGCTGCCATATGTTTACCCTTGCCCTTGTTCCCAAACTTCCTGTCTCGCCAAGAAGTGGAACTACCAGCTGCAACCTTCGTCGCCTCAGCAACCTTGGCCTTCTTGGCCTTACTCGAGCTGTACTAATCTTCAATATCACGACATTGCTGAACCAGTGTCCCAAAATCTCTAGAAGCAGAACTAGCTAGGTAACCAGCAATATCCTCACTAAGTCCCCTGCGGAACTTAGCAGCCAGAAATGTAGGAGTAGGCCTCGCCATCCTGAAGTGTGCAAACTTCACCAACTGGTTGAACTTAGCCAAGTACTCGTCCACATACAACGAGCCCTGCACCAATCTGTCAAACTCTCCATGCTGCCTCTCCTGAGCGTCATATGGAAAGTACTGACCCAAGAAGAAATCCTCGAACATAGGCCAAGTCATCACATGACCCTGCATCTCGTAGACATGAGAAAGGTTTGTCCACCACTCATGGGCATCGCCCTCCAGCATGTAAGTAGCGAACATCAACTTCTGCGGATCTGTGCACAGCATGACCCGAAATATCTTGTCCAACGCCTGAAGCCAACGTGCCGCAGCAACAGGATCAAAAGATCCATCAAAGGCAGGTGGCTTATGCTTACGAAAAGCATTCAGCCGGCGGTAGATCTCATCACGATCCTCAACAAAAACAGGGACGGTCTGCATGGCCCCCGTAAGATGTCTGCCATCTCCCATCTGACTCTGAGAGTCATCCTGCAGATTGGGTGGAGGTTGTGGTGGTGGTGGTGGCGGTGGAGCATGACCAACATCAGGGCCATTCCTCATTTCCTCTAACATGACTCTAAAGATCGTCATGTTCGCCAGACGGTTGGCCTCCAACACGTCCTCAGTGGCCTTCCTGTTCGCCTCTCTGACGGCGTCCAGCATGGCCTGGTTTGCCATTCTCATAGCCAATGCAGCCAGGACAGGATCGGACCGATCCTCCGAAGTCTCGCGGTTTCTCCCGGGTCTTACCATGATTCTGCACAAGTTAAACAAATTATGAGTTGATCAGGCCCACGCAATGTGGTCACATATGCATTATCATAATAATACTCGACGGAGCAAACACACAAAACAGACACAACCAAACATCCTAATCATTGCAATACATACAGGCTTTTCCCTTGAACCGTTGCTCTGATATCATAAAATGTAACACCCCGTGTATACCCGGAATATTAACATTACATCGTATTAAGCGGTGCTTAATTAAAAGTGCGGAATATTCTTTTTCTTTTCAATTATGACGTCATTATCAATTACCAACTTGATTACTTAATCAATTTCATAAAATAACGCCTGTATGTAAATTGCAATAAGACATCTACTGAAATACCTCAATATATAGATAAAGTGTGTATCTAAATCACGACATTACGTCAAGTAATCCGGACAATATCCTGATACATTATTACAACTCCAAAAGACTCAAGACATAACAATACTATGTGTCATGGACAATCCCTATGCTCACCAAATAAACATAGAAAACAACCAGTCTCAACATAAACTCCATAAGCATAAACTGAAGCTATAAGCATATAAGCAGCATGCATATCCAGCATCCAATCATGACAGCATAATATAACAGCAATCTAACTCAGCTCCGGCCTCCTGCCGCCTGAGGTCTCAACATTACCTGACCCTGAAATAAGCATTCCCCAAACGTGGGGTGAGATCTCTAAACTAGAAATCTCAGTAAGACAAGGGGTCCTCAAGGATCTTCCACCCCAAGCTCACTTACATGTGCAATATCAGTTCCAAAACTATGTAGTGCAACAGATATCTATGGCATGTGTGTAATCACTATCTACTGGCCAGAGAATGTAAAAATACGTCTATTCCCTACATGTAGTACAAGGAACACCGCTTGCACCTCACCCATAGCCTCACCCTCTTGTATGTTCTACATACTCAGGCTTACCGTATAGGTGGAACACATCCATGCGTATCAACAAGGCACTAACATACAATAGCTCAACAGCATTTCCAAAACATCAAAAGCATGTAACACAGCATGCATATAACCATATCCCCATGGAACATGGTGGAACCACAACATGGCTAAACCGAGGACACGAAAGCTTAACTCTAAGCTAGCTATCCAATGCCACAAGCTCAAAGTCCAATCACAACAGATCACAATCTGATATGGACAAAATATAAATCAATAAACATGTACCACATGCATACAAATTAAAGACAACGCCTTTTCATTACGTTTTCAAGTTTTAAAGCTTCTAACAAAGCCACAAGCCCTTAATCCCATGATTCTGGCTTAGTCCATAAAATACAGAAGTTCAACTCCATCAAACTAGGGTCCACAAACCCCCAATAGCCTACTGTACACACACCACAACTACTGTTCTGCGAAATCCCAGAATATCCGGATATTCCTCGGGACCATATCCGGAAATGCAATATCCGGATATCTCACTGTCCATATCCGGATATCCAATATCCGGATATACAGATTCCCATATCCGAATATCCAATATCCGGATATCCCAAAACCACATATCCGGATATCCAATATCCGGATATCTGTTCGACAAATATCCGGATATTTCACGACAGAATGCAGTTTCTGCATTTTCGTGAAGATATCCCTTAAAGGTTCCCTTTTTATCGATTTTAAACACCTAATCATGCATTTCTAGGCGTGTTCAACATTACTCAACAACAAGTTATCATCTTTTAGTCATTAGATGCATCAAGGTACCAATTTTAAGCCTTAAAACTCAAGATAAAGGTTGGTACAACATATCAAGGCTCAAAACTCAGAATGGAGATGCTCTTGGAGCTCAACACAGCTCCTCACAATTCTGACTAAGAAGGTGCACGAAAATGCACAACAAGATGACTCTTTTCTCCACAAAGATAGACACTTGGAGTTCACAAATGGTAAGACCAAGGCTTCCACTACTCAACCTCCAAACTCAGCCCTAAAGACTGACTCAAACAGTGGCTAAGACTCAGAAAAGACCCTCCTTTCACTCCTACAAGGATGCTCCCAAGTGTTTACAAGGTGGAAATGTGAAGAAAATCAAGAAAGATCACAACTTGGCTCAAGAAATGGAAGGAAAAGCCAATGGAACAGTAACCAGCAAATGGTCAGCCCCAACTCACGTATAGAATTCTGATCCTAGGGTTTTGTGCCCATAATGGGAGTATTTATAGCCCAAACACACTTAAACACACAGTATTAACTTTAATTGCTACGCTTAGCATTTTAATCCCAAACTTTGGATTCTGAAACTACATAATTTTCTAAGAATTATCATATTTTTATTATATTTTTCTGAGCACCTTTCCGGTAGGCGCTTTTCAAAGCCAGTACCGGTTTCTAGCACTAGTTCTCATTATTTGGACTTGAAACTCGTTTTACAAGTCCTACATATTATTCTGGTAATTATCATGCACTTATTTAAATTTTTCGGGATAGTTTTTCGGTACGCATTTATACCGACTAGCAGAACCGGTATCTGCACTTTTCTTCTGAAAAGTGACTTTCAGCACTCTTAATCACTTACCATAATTATTAAGCCTCATAAATAATTATTAGGGTCAATTATGAAATCATTTCCTAATTTTGCATAATTAATTAATTAAATACCTTAATTAACGGTGCGGGTTCTTACACAAGTCGCTTAGGAAGGATGGGCTTAATGCTCTTTTCTTTCAATCTCAGTGGGATAAGGTGGGTGAGTCAGTTATCTCTTTTGTGAAAGGTGTGTTCCTTCATCCGGATAATATCAAAGAGGTTAACCAAACTTTGATTTGTCTGATTCCTAAGATTGATGTGCCTGAATTACTTAAGGATTTTAGACCTATTAGCCTTTGTAATGTTATTTACAAGACTGTAACTAAGATTGTCGCTAATAGGCTAAAATCTCATATGCTCACTTGGTTATGCCTAATCAATGTGGTTTTATTAAGGGTAGACAAGGAGCGGATAATATCATTGTGGCTCAGGAAATCATCCATTCCATGAATAAAAAGAGAGGGGGTAAGGGTTGGATGACTGTCAAAGTTGATTTAGAAAAGGCTTACGACAAGATTTCTTGGGAGTTTCTGAAAGACACGCTTGTGGATGTTGGTTTGCCTGAGAATATTATTTCTCTGATCATATGTTGTGTCTCGTCATGTACAATGAATTTGTTATGGAATGGATCAACTACGACATAATTTTCTCTCAATCAATGTCTTCGTCAGGGAGATCCTTTGTCTCCTTATCTTTTCATCATTTGCATGGAAAGACTTTCTTACTTGATTAATGTAGCAGTTCAAGAGGACGTTTGGAAGCCTATCAGATTGAATAGAAGGGGACCACTGTTTTCCCATCTATTTTTTGCAGATGATCTTCTGCTCTTTACAGAAGCCACAGAAGGGCAAGCTGTTATTATTAATAAGATTCTTGATTGTTTTTTCAGGTGTTCTGGTGAGAAGGTTAGCAAGGAAAAAACAAAAGTCTTCTTCTCCAGAAACGTTAATCATACCCGAGTGCAGAATCTAAGCCAGTTGATAGGCTACTCTCCTACAAATGACTTGGGTATTCCTCTTCGTCATTGCCGTGTTACAAAGAGTACGTTTGGCTATATCTTAAATCGGATGCAAGCTCGTTTAAATGCCTGGAATCAACGTACTCTTTCCTTAGCGGGAAGATTAACTTTGGCTAGGTCAGTTCTTACTGCAATTCCTCAATATCCTATGCAAACTTGTATTATTCCTAGTGGTACGTGTGATCGTATTGAGAGTGTAACTAGGAATTTCATTTGGGGATCAACTTCTGAACGAAGGAAAGCTCACCTGGTTTCTTAGGAGACATTCTGTTTGCCGAAGAATGTAGGGGGGCTTGGTTTTCGTAAAATTAAAGAGAATAATATGGCTTTTATCATGAAGCTAGGTCACCGTATCATGACTGATCGTAATTCGTTATGGGTTCGGGTCCTTCATAGCATGTATAAGGTGGAGGAGAGGCTCATTCCAAGTATCCCGGCTTCAACAAATGATTCTGGTTTATGGAAAGCTATTGTTAAGTATTGGCCTCAAACTCTAGAGATTTCTCGTATCATTTTAGGTGATGGGGTTTATACGTCTTTTTGGATGGATTCGTGGGTGCCAGGATGTCCTCAACTTATTTCTCTGGTCGTTCAACCTATTCCTCCTATTATGACTTATTGGTCTACGTCTCAATTTGTAACTTGTTATGGTAATTGGGAGTGGCCTTTATTCCAGCACCTTCTTCCTACTTCAGTATTAGACAAGATTCGTAGTGTGCTCCCTCCTACAGTGGATCCTTCTCCGGACCGTGTTATTTGGGCAGGTAGCCAAGATGGGGTTTTTTTCCAGTGAAATCAGCTTATAACTATCTCATGGGTACCTCGCATTATCATCAGGATAGGATTTGGAAGGTAATTTGGGCTTGGACTGGTCCTGAACGTATTAGACAATTCTTATGGCTTCTCTACAGAGGTTCTCTTTTAACTAATGTTCGTAGAGTGCATCGTCACATGGCTACAGATGCAACGTGTCTGAGATGTCATTATAATCTTGAGGATAGTTTATATGCCATTAGAGATTGTCCAGGTGCCAGGGAATTATGGGAGCATTGGGTTCCTTCTGATAACCGTAGTGACTTTTTCTCCATGGATCTTCACCTATGGATTCAGGCAAATCTAGGATTAAAAGGTCCGTTTCAAACTAATCGAACTTGGCCTTTGTATTTTGGGGTGATAGCTTGGTGTTTGTGGGGGGAAAGAAATAAGGCGATCTTTGATCAAACTAGCACCTCGAAGTATGGTCTCATTAGGCGCATTACCTACACTTGTGGTAATATTCAATTGGCTAATGAAACCCTTATTAAGATTGGTCATCAGGAGCTTAGAAGAGAGGAACGTCTTATTCACTAGAATTTTCCTTCTGAGGGTTATGTTAAACTTAATGTGGATGGTTCCAGCATAGACAGTGGGCAAAGGACTGCATGTGGTGGAGTCATAAGGGATGCTGCTGGGAACTGGTTAACTGGTTTTACAAAATTCCTTGGGAGAGTGGTACTTCTACTTCAGCAAAAATTTGGGGGTTCTTGACAGGTATGGATCTGGCTTGGCATAAGGGATTTAGGAGAGTCTTTGTGGAGGGTGACTCCAAGGTGGCTTTGGAATTTATAAGAAAAGGGTGTGACGTAAATCATCCTCTTTCTGCTTTAATCATCGGAGCTCGTAGCATGCTTCAAAGAGACTGGATTATTCAGCTTAGTCATACTTATAGAGAAGACAATTTTGTTGCTGATTGGCTTGCTACTCATGCACCTCATCAGGATGGACAGCTGATTGTGCTGGATGTTCCTCCAACGACTTGTTTGGAATTGCTTCGTAATGACTTGAGGTGAGTTAGTCTCCCAAGATTGTGCCCAGTATAGGGCTTTTTTTTTGTTGCTTTAGTTTTCATTGTATTTCCAAAAAAAAATCATATATTGATGTGATATGATATAATTGATGTGATTTAAAAAAATAAATATTAATCCATATTACTCAAAAATAAGGAAATAAATAATAAAATATAAGAAAAATGTAATCTAAAAAAATTCTCTAGAATATTTTAATATTACATGATACATTATGAACGTTTTGATTTTTTTAGCATAATTAAATCCCGCAATTAAAGCATTTCATAATTACATCCTAATTTATAGCTCAATCTCACATATACTATTATTATTATTTTTTTCCAATAAAAAGTGTATGGTTGTTTGTCTCTTGCATATTGGAGACTTTCGTTAATAAACAGCAGGTTAAATGAAGTCAAATTAATTGTTTTAACAATTTACTAAAAATTCGTGGTTAAACTCTTGCATTAAGCATGAACTATGTATGATTTGGTCCTATTCATGAAATGTCATTCGCAAAATGTTGTTGACACACAATATTTCCTAGCAAACAAATACCAGAACAAAAAAAGTGCTAGTTAACATGAAAGCATTTTTATCTAATGCTTTATGAACTTGTTGATTTTAAATCCGAGTCTAGATTGAATGTGGAAGTTGTGAAACATGCATCATGTTTCGTGTAATATCACCCTTTTCATTTCATTTATTGTAATGTAAATGCTGCAAATAAGCATCATTTTTTTAACAAAAAAGTCACGAAACAGAGTTTCACATTTCTTTGCATCGCTTTAGCTAGCCTCACTTTATTTGGAGAAAATTGAAATTTGATTTGAGTACCATCCTATCACGCCACACCATTTTACAAACATAGCACGGTATGAATGGGTGGGATTATACGTGATGCCAACTATCTCTTTCCCTTAATTGCTTCATTCTAATTCAAATTAATATTAATAATGTTATATTAACAACGAGTTTGACAATCTATGCCAAATTGGATCGGTTGACTTGCATGGCAACGAAGAAAATGTCTGTATACCTATAAAAAAAAAATAGAAAGAAAGAAAGAAAAGATAATATATGCCAATAGCCATAAATAGTAAATAAAACTTAGATAGATTCTAGGATTCACCTGTCCAAAATAGAATTAATCGAGCCCATTAGAATGTTTAGAATTAATTATTATAATTTCCTATTATTATAATTTTACTTAGTCTAATATACGATAAATATATACATAATGGGATATGGAGTAGTTATTTTGATTATTAGTAATAGGTGATTAGAGGAATCATGATTGTTGTTGATATCTCTCGCTCTTTGTCTATTTAAATTCTTATTCTATGGAATGAAATTATTAGAGAAAAAGAAATATTTTGTGCACTTTTTTATCTTTTTGAAACAGGATTTTCTAAATTGAATTCAAATCTTCTATTTTCTTTTAAAACAGGTGTACGTAACAAGAATTTCAAATATTGATTGGTATAAATAAAATAAAAATATAAGAAAATAACGCTTATCAGGAAATATTTCATCATCCTATAAAATCAATAAATATTTCATTATTTACTATCATAGTCATTAGTGATTCCCTAATTAATCCTAATTGCATTATTTATATTGTCTTTTAGAATAAAATCTCTACATGTACACGCTGAATACAATTCCTGTACAACGAAATACCTATTCCATTACAAAAAAAGGAAAAAAAAATAAATATTTGTGGCAATGATAATAAAAATAAGAATAATATAAACAGGGTTATTTTTTATCATCTATAATAAAAAATATATCCAACACTTAACACTCCCTTCCGATATTGAAAATATTTTGACTACAAAAAAAAAAAAAACATATTTTCGTACACACCCCGTTATGTTAACGGCGACATCATCATCAACCACCACAAAGATTCAGCAGATAATCAACGTTCAAATATCTCTACTAAGTCCTAACATAAGATCCATATCAACAGTGGCGGACTGACACTTTTGCTTATGTCTGCACATGCGGACACAAAGGTTTGAGAAAAAAAAAATTCAAAGGGGTGGGTGATTTAGGTAAGTTAAAAAAAATAAAAAATTTAAGAAGGTTAGGTCCAACCATGATAGTTATAATTGGAATCTTATCTAAAATTGGAAGAAAAATAAAAAATCGTAAAAAATCATAAAAGTGTTTGGAATTTTGATGAAATCGTTTTGATTAAAAAAAATTGTAAAATCATAAAATCACATATTTAAATTGGGATTTTAACTAACATAGGCCCAACCTAACCAAGCCCTATAATTAGAAGCTTAAAGTTTAAACCCTGCCTCATTGCTTTGTCTCTTCTTCTTTTTTTGAAATATAAACCTTATTAGCTCCAAACCTTAATAGACCAATTATTCCTGAAATTCAATTTTCATCAAGTGGAGGAGAATCGCACGGGATTTTTCAAGTTTTTTTGTGAAGCAAAAGTAACCAACTTTGAATCAAATAGACATCGACAGAGGTGAGTTTTTTATCATTATTTTTTTTATGTTAAGTTAAAGTTTTTTTTTTCTTGTTTATACTTTTTTAATATATTTAATTTATTTTTTTTTAAATTTTTCGAAGGTGCTGTCCCCAAACTCTCGCCCTAAATGTGCATACACAAAATAAAATTTATAATTCCGCCACTGCATATTAGGGGTGTTCGCGGTCTGGATTGGATCGGTTTTGCAAGCAAAAATCATCTGATCCAATCCCTTCGGTTTGATTATATAATCATCCATTCGGTTTAGATTCTTTTCAAATCCGATCCGATCCAATCCAATTTTTTTCGGTTTGGATTGGATCGATTTTTGGTTTTTTGAAAATCTTAAAATTTATTTCATGATTATTGTGCAAATAACATCTTTTGTATATATTGGCTTTCTAAAAAAAAAATTGAAATACAAAAGCATTAGTAAACTATAATATAATTTTTTAATTTTTTTTTACAATGAGATATGAAGCTCTACAAAGATAAAATTTTGTTGATAAGACGTGACTAGATTTTGTCTTGGGTTTAGTTGATGGATTAATGAGTCTTGGGTTTAAAAATTTTTGGGCTATGATTGGGGAAAGATACAAGTAGGTAGAGGAGAATTAATATATTGGATCGGTTTTCATCAACCCATCCAAAAACCGATCCAATCCAATTAAAATTTGCGGTTTTTTTTCAGTTTTCATTTTTTCGGTTTTCGGTTTATTCGGTTATCGGTTTTTCGGTTCGGTCACCGCGGTTTGAATCGGTTTGGATCGGTTGATGAACACCCCTACTGCATATGAATACAATAATAGACCACGCCGAAATTTAGGTGCCAATGGCATTATGAGAAGGAGAAATTAACATTCAACAGTCCCAAAATTCACGTGGAATTGCAATCCACATGTTCACAAACAAACAAACCAACCAACCAACCAACAAACGCAAAGCAAGTGTAGCATAAGAGTGCGGAAACCGAAATAAAACATCCCAGGATAATCATATAAAATTAATTTTATAATTATCTATTTTAATAAAAAAATCTTTTTTTATTATCATTGATAAACTTTTATATTATGATTACGATGTCCCCAAATAATCATATCTTATTTTATTCAACATAAAAAGATCTGTTACTATAAAAGTGCATATTTGGTCAAGAAATTAAAGTAGAAAAAAAAGAGTTGGTGCTCCTCTTCTTCGAATACTTTTTTGGTGCATTAAATATATCATACATCTGTCAAAAAAAAATTTAAGATATGATAGGAAATATTTAAGAAGATATGAATTAAATGAAAATGGTATTTTTTCTTTTTGAAAAAGAAAATATACTGAATTGAGTAATGAGTACATCCGTTGTTGGCATTTACCAGTTTCTCTCTCTCACTCATATCTCTGATTTTTTTCTCTAATCCCAAAACACTGTTTATCTCTCTCTCTCTCTCTAACTTCTCTTATATTCCCATTCTTCGAAGCAGCAACAGTAACATTATTGCCATTCGATTTTCTCAACTTTTCATCAGACACTAAACAAAGCTCCATTCCATTCTCCGCCGGAAATGTCGCCGCTGCTACGGTGAAGAGGAAGAGAAAAAAAAACAAAGATGCAAGAGACGCTGCTTACTCTCTGGGAGCAATGGTTTAATGCAAAGAAAAACAAATCCGAAGAAGAAGATAAAGACAGCGAGATAGTAGTGGTCGCGCCTTCGCGTCGCCGGCCATCGCGGACGCGGCGCGTGTCGCTCGGCGCGGTGGACAAACAGCTCCCAAACGGAGACATCTACATCGGAAGCTCGTTTGGGAACGAGCCTCACGGCGCCGGAAAATACCTATGGTCGGACGGTTGCATGTACGAGGGCGAGTTCGTTAACGGTCGGATGGACGGTTACGGAACATTCATTAGCGTCGACGGGAACACGTACCGTGGGTTGTGGGTTTTCGACTGTAAACACGGGTTCGACAAGAAAAGTTACGGTAATGGTGACGTGTATGAAGGGTCATGGAGTTGCAACGGTTTCTTAACATCCCCATCAACCTCAAAAGCGGGACTCCTCTGCAACAGTCCAAAACCAACATCATCACCATTCTCCGATTTACAACCATCCCTGTAAAACTTAGAAGCCTTCACATTATCAACAATGTCACAAGTGATATCCCCAGCTTCACCATCAAGCTCCCAAATGCAAATCCTGTGAAAACTCACACCCTTAGACCCATCAACAGACTCACTCTTCTTCATACTCAACTCCTCATTCACGAACTCTTTCGAAGGGTATTGGGAGAACGAGGTGCTCCCATCACGCCAAGTGTATTTTCCCCGTGATGGGAGCACAAACCTCCGACCGAATAACGAGTTGAGGAACGAGTATGTTGGGGAGTGGAAGGGTGGTGCGATATCGGGGAAAGGGGTGCTGACATGGCAGAACGGCAACCGTTACGAAGGCGAGTTCGTTAACGGTTGGATGGAAAGAGTTCGTGAATGAGGAGTTGAGTATGAAGAAGAGTGAGTTTGTTGATGGGTCTAAGAGTGTGAGTTTTCACAGGATTTGCATTTGGGAGCTTGATGGTGAAGCTGGGGATATCACTTGTGACATTATTGATAATGTGAAGGCTTCTAAGTTTTACAGGGATGGTTGTAAATCGGAGAATGGTGATGATGTTGGTTTTGGACAGTTGCAGAGGAGTCCCTGTTCTGAGGTTGATGGGGATGTTAAGAAACCTGGTCATACTGTATCTAAGGGACATAAGAATTACGATTTGATGCTTAATCTTCAACTGGGTATCAGGTATCTTATCTACATTGCTAGTTTTGAACTTTTATATTCAGTTTGGCTTAGCAATAGCAGTATGCTTGTGGTTTTCTATGTTTTTTTTTTTAGGAATTTTTTGTTTTGTTTTTCTTTTAGATACTCTGTTGGGAAGCATGCTTCGATGCTGCGAGAGCTTAGGCCTAGAGATTTTGATCCAAAGGAGAAGTTCTGGACGAGGTTCCCTTCGCCTCCTCATTCGTAAGTGAACTTCAAGTGGAAAGACTACTGTACTGTGGTGTTCAGGTGTGAATATTTTCTATATCAATCTTCTTGATTTGATTGATGTTTCTTGTTGTTGTTTTTTTTTGTTTTTAACCTTTTTTGATTTCTAAGTAAGGCAAAAGCGTGGCTGTGGATACTAATTATGTCTTTTGGTGGTTACTTGTTTGTTTGTTTGTTTGTTTGGTATTTAGACATTTAAGGGAATTATCTGCCATAGATCCCACGGATTACATGCTTTCTATTTGCGGCAGTGATACACTTAGAGAGATGTCTTCCCCTGGCAAAAGCGGGAGCTTTTTTTACCTCACTCTGGACGATCGGTTTATTATCAAGACCTTGAAGAAGTCTGAAGTCAAGGTTAGTTTCTAGCCTCTACTAGACTTGAAGATGCATTAAATTTGATGAGAAAACTATAAACCTATATTAAGGAAGGTAAAATCTCACTTTCGGATTTTGGTCACCATGCTTTTTCCCCTGGGTAATTCAATAATTAGTTGGTGGCCATGTCAGGTGCTCATCAGGATGCTTCGAAGTTACTATCAACATGTTTCTCAGTACAAGAACTCCATGGTAACAAAATTCCTGGGCTTACATTGTGTCAAACCTATTGGAGGTCAGAAGGTATGATTTTTCAAATTTAAAATTTGCTATAAACTGATATACTACACGAATGCTTGTCACAATGTGATGAACGCTATGATATGAATAAACAGACTCGGTTTGTTGTAATGGGGAATGTATTCTGTTCGGAGTATCAGATTCATAAGCGCACAACAGATAAGCCGCATGAGGAGATTGATGAGACTACCACTCTTAAAGACCTTGATCTTAGTTTTGTCTTTCGCCTGGAAAAGTCTAGGTTTCAAGAGCTTAAAGGGTGCCAAGTTGCGTATTGCTTTTACTTTCAACATGTTTTGTGATGTTCTCAGAGTTGGTCTTTTGTAATGACTTATGCTCAGGCAAATTGATAGAGACTGTGAATTCCTGGAAGCCGAGGGGATAATGGATTACAGTTTTCTGATTGGCCTTCATTTTCGTGATGATTACTCACTTGATGAAATAAAAAGTTCACCAAATGAGTTGTGTTCAGGTATATGTCTTCTTACTTCCTAGTTCCATACTTCCATGTTTCCTTTTCTCATGTAAACTTAATGGATCCAAAAGAGATTAAAAATCTGTGGGAATATGGATTTGGCAGGCAAGAGAGACATGCAAAACGATGAGATGCAGGATATGAAGAGGATACCCATAGGCCGGTATGCCTTTTCTCTCTTTATCCCTGTATATAGTTGTCTTTGTTGTTTCAACATGTAGAATTAATTGCTATGAAGTAACGAAAATGAACTGTTAAGATTGTCCTCCTCCATATTCATTTATATTCCTAAAAAGACAATGTTTGCGGATTTAGAAATCTTGATAAAGTTCAATTAATATCAGCTCAAGCTGTTATGTGAATTCTAACCCAGCATTCATTGTAGAAATCAAGTTAATTAAGGGAATTTGGATTCGACTTAACATAGACCATTCTTAGTTGCCGCATTTTATGACTAGATGATTTATAGGGAATTTAGCATTTTTGTTTCTATTGCTTGCACCCATTGGTAGCGACTGCTTTCATTTTTTTGTATGTGCCCTGTGCTTGAGCTTTAGTCCGTCTGGACCTAGGCATATAACAAACAGAAGCAAAATGCTACGGTCTTAAACTATCAATATCACACATGCACATGCCAATAGCTAAGAGGATCTGGACCACAAGTCATGTAGAAACCAAGCAATGGCAGATGAATCAACATTATATTTTCCATTCTCCTGTCGATGTGATTTAGGGGTGGGTGATTTAGTTATCTGCTTTAATGAATATGATCCTGTTGGTTGAGATGTACCACAAATGACTGAAGTTTTCATGGAAAAATTTGAGGCAGTTTTGTTGACAGCAAATGCTGGTGGGGTCATTTGATATTTCTGAAAAGTGGAAAAACCTTCTTTGCAAAGCTATTTGTTAATTGACAGTGATATTGATGGAGCAGTAATTGTTGCTAGGACTTGAAGATTTGTGCCAGTAACATAAAAATATAAAATGTTTGATTTAAAAATAGATAAGTTTATGTTTTTCTTACTTTCTAAACTATAGTTACAGGATTTACTCTTTAAAGATATAATCTAGCCAAGAGAGAAAATTAATAATTACAGAATTACTTTAGCAAGATTTAGGTATAAATTTTACTTTTCTTGTTTCTCTTGGGCCTTCTTCCTAATAGGTTAGTTTACATCCTAATTTTGTAAATATTTGATTTAAATTCTAATTTTATCCATAAATGTGGTGATTCTTGATATTTCTAGGGAACCTCGGCTGGGAACAAACATGCCTGCCAGAGCTGAGAGAGTATGTAAAGCTGGATTGGATCAACACACAGGTACTGGAAGTAGCAATTCTACCCCTTCAGAGAGTAATGGTGAGATCTCGGATGTAATCCTCTACTTTGGTATCATTGACATTCTCCAAGATTATGATATTAGCAAAAAGCTAGAGCATGCATACAAGTCACTGCAAGTCGATTCAACCTCGATCTCGGCCGTTGATCCCAAGCTATACTCCAAAAGGTTTAGGGATTTCATTCACAGAATCTTTGTAGAGGACAAATGAAATGCTTGGAGAAAGACGGTTGGAATTAAATTGGAACCAACTATCATCATCAGGATACATCAGTTACTGCTGCAAACATGGGTGATTTAAAGTTTAATCTGAGATATTGGTGTTAAAATTAAATCCAAGATTGGAAAGGAGACCTTACTTGTTGTGATTGGCTAAATTTTTCTCATAGCCATTGCAAATGGACATGGAACGGATGCTTTTTTTGTTTTTATTGTGGGGAGAGATTGTCACAATAGTTGTACATGTAATGCATCATAGGGCATGTGATGAGATATTCTTTTTTTTATTCACTTTTGTTATGATTGTGGAAAGATTGATTATGGGTAGTGGAGAGAAGGGTATAGGGAATAGAAAAATGCAAAATGCATATGGAGGGATACAAATTTGACCGGGGTGGGGGTGAATAATTGTACAGAACAGTCAAAGATGGATAATGGAATTGAATGAACATAAATTTTTTGGATGGTTTGCCCTGTTGAGCAAGAAAGAAAAGTTCCCACAGAGGACCCCCACCTGTCTCGGTCTCTCTCTTTGGTGTGCATTCAAATTGGTGTTTTTTACTTTTGCAGCGAGTAAAGCATAAAAAAGAATATAAAAGCACAGGAAAGAGAGAGCTAGGTGTTTCCTTGGTTCATGTTCTTTCTTTGTCACTCTAAAAATGAAGTTTGAAAAAGCAGAATAACAATAATACAGGGGTATGTCCTTTTTGCTTCTTTTGAACAATACCAAGAATCAAACAACGCCACAAAACAAGAAATTTGAGCACGTAATGTGAACCGGTTTGGTATCTGAGAGTGATAGCTAGCCATGCATGTTGTGCTGTGGTATTTTAATAATGGAAGATAGAATCTCCAAAGCACGGACACACAACTTTTTTGAAAATTTGTGTGTCGGACACGTTCCGACACGCAGTCAACATTTAGGGACACGTGGTCAACGCTCGGTCACGCTCGGACACGTGTTTTTCTGACACGCAGTCAACTTTTTCCGACACGCGGTCAACGCTCTGACATGTTTTTTTTTTTAAATCTTAATTTTATTTTGTTAACTAAATATAAAAGAATAATTTATAAATTAATTTTTTTCTGTTATGAAACTTGACATGAAAAATTAACAAAGTACGAAAAATTATTTATATTTAAATTTATGTTATGAAATTTAAATATTTGATTGGTTATATGACTTATTATGCACTCTTATATGCATTAAATATAAATTTTATTATATATATTAAAAATTTATTTAATATCAAAACGTGTTCCAACGTGTCGAAATATGACATTTTTTAGAATTAACGTGTCGGCGTGTCGAGTCGTGTCGTGTCCCGTGTCCGTGTCCGTGCATCATAGGATAGAGTAGCGTGCCGGGTATGAGAAGCGCCACAACTCTTGAATTTTCAAACACCTATAGAAATGAAAAAAAAAGGTCAAACATATTGTTACTAATAATTAGTTTTACTGTCTCAGTCTCAGTCGATTGAATTGAGACGGTTTTAAAGAAAAAGGTTTACCGATATAATTAATTAGTTTTGTTTTTGTTTTTTTATTTATAGTTTCATCCGATGGTTAGGTTTAAAATGTATATCAGTTTGATTGAGTTAATTTTGTATTTTTTTTAAAAAAAATTATAAGAAATCAATTTCATAAAATTACATCAAATAATTTAATTCTTAAAAGAAAGGTTGATGAATTGCAATACGTATCGTGTATCATTTGACTGATTTTTTGTATCGTGTATCGTAAATCGTATCGAATCGTAAGATACAGAAATATAATAAAAATAATTAAATATATATAATATAATTAATATCGTATAATTCCAAATTCTAAAAACGATTTAATAAGCAAAATACATAAGTAATTAAAGTGCAAACCAGTTATTCTCCTACTCATCAACCATTAAGACTAATATATTACTATTATCGCTATCAGCATCTATAAGTGACATAACTAATCCCTCATTTTCTTCCAAAAAGGATCTTTTTTTTTAATTTAAATTGTAAATCAAATCTTTATTTAATTTTTTTATTTTAAAAATAACAAATTTTGATTTAATTTTTGTATCGTATCACACGTATCGTATATTGTAAGATACAATATTGTATTGTTCGATACAAACTCCTTTCTGATACACCTATCGATACGTATCGTTGAACTTGTGAATCCTATATCGTGTATCGTAAGATATTGATAACTATGTTTAAAAGAGTAAATCATTATAAAATACAGATAGGAGAACCAAACTTTGGAAACTTTGCTGACGTGTCACTTCCTCCTTAATTCTCAGCTTTGCATGCTGAGTAGAGTAAGAGTTCGATTCCTATCAAATATATCTTTGGAGAAGGGTGAACAGTGACAAAACCCTAATTCGAGATTAGTTCTATAACCAGCTCAAAGAATTGAAACTTATGATTTGTTCACACTGGAGATAGTTCGAAAAGTTACTTCTTTTAGAAATGTTTTTTATTTCGTAAATAAAAAAATTCTACAAAGGAGAGAGATTCTTTTAAATCATTATAAAATACTTGGTGGCAGACAGCTATATTAATGATGTTCTCAATTCAAAATTCAAAATTGAAATTTGAAATGGGTGGGAAATGTATTAATTGAAATTGAAATCAGTCACCTAACAATTAAGTTCCCTCCACTATTTTCTGCATTGGTAATGGTGAAGTGTATTCTACAAGCTAAATTTTTTTTTTAAATAAATAAATTACGACTTTGCCTATAAATAGGGAAGTGTTGCTTCTTCTTTTTGTCTTGCTTGCATTTTTTTTTCGTTCATGTGTGTAGGGATTGTTCTATTGGTATAATTTTCTATTTCTTTATGAACAAACCCTATGAATTCGTTTTCATAAATTTTATACTGACTGATTTATTCATTTTTTTCAGGATAGAAGGATTCATAATACTGCCACCACATCTCATTTTCTTGGTGCAGCGGTAAGATTTTTTTTGTTTTAATCGTAACAAAATTTTCTCACTACATCTCATTGTTCTTTGTTCCTTTTGGATTTGTGAATCTCAACTTTTTTTTATTGAATAATGTTCGAAGCTTTACGTTCAAAAATTTGCATAGATAGATCTGCATCTGTTATGGCTTTAAAGTGAAAATAGTTAAAAAGTAAAATCATAGGATATTTTTCTTAGATCTGATCTACATCTGTTATGGTTTTTTTATTTTCCCACTTCTCTCTCATTTTTCTTTCGATTCTTCCAATTCATCTCTTGTAATCAATCTTGAACCTGAGATGGATCGGTATTTTGTTTATCTTTTGTTAGAGCGGGTTGGTCATGGAAGTAGATTTGATGATCATTTGTTCAGCAAACGAGCTTGGAAGCATATGTCCTCAATGTTCAATGCGAGGAAACAAGTGAACAATTGTCGTCCTTACGGTGGGTTCACTTTCAACTATTATACTATTTGAAAGCGCATGTGGAGTTTGCAGATCTTCAGAGAAGACCTAAACTTGCTCTTGTAAGCTGTGAAAGACTGAAGAAGATATGGGTTACCTTCTTTTGATTTTTCAATTTTGAAGCTTCCCTTTTTTTCTTTTTCTTTTTCTTTTATTTGAATATGCATCACACAATTGTGGCTCCATAATAGCGAAAAAGATATATTATTATATATTCTTTCCTTTTCTTATTTATTTTTATTAATTTTATTTTATGTATGACTTTTATTATGTATCCTTTGATTATATATTCTTTCCTTTTCTTTTTATTTCTCCAGCGAAATTTAATGTGAATAAATTATTGAAATTAAATGTCTACGTTAATAAATGTCTACGTAAATGATAAATCATATTTCGCAATCATTCTTGGCTTTATAATGTCCGATGATTTTATCTAGCTTTCATTTGACGTATAATAAAAACTAAGTAAATGTCTACGTTAATAAAAAGTTTAATTTGACTTATAATAGCCTACCAAAAAAAAATTGACTTATAATATTCTTGCCGTTGTTATTGCGATTCAGGAAGAGTCTTAAAGTATGTATGTCATTTTGCGATTCAGGTAGAGAAGTACTGTTAGTGCTCTTTCAGTCTTTTGGTTTGTATTCTTTTTTCAATTTAATACATTTTTATTATTAATAACAAAAACATTAATAATGTTTTTATAATTCTAAATAGTTAATGCAAAAATCAGCATTAATTAGTGGTAGACAGGTGCATTAATATCTCACTTCTTTTTTAGAATTCAAAATTCAAAATTGTAAATACTTAATGTTTTTGTGTGGATAAAATATAAATGAAAGTCCATCTCTGAGATAAAATATAAAAAATTTTACGTGTGGATAATATAAAAATTTATTACATGCTAGTGTATAATGCTGACAATTAGAGGTTGCAAAGTGGAGTCGGACTGGAGGACTTACCCGCCTATATTTTTTTGTAATTAAATTAAAATTTTGCTCTTCTTATTTTATATTAAACATAATAACTCAAAAATTTGCCAACTCTATATGTACAAAAAGTTGGAGTTAGGTAGCTAACAATATTGATTTAAATAAAATGCAGAGATATATTTTTATGATTTATATTAACTTTTACGAGACAGATAAACAGATTTCTTTTTTCCCGTGCATCGCACGAGTTATACTTAATTTTGAAGGAGTTTTTTTATGTAGGGTTCTGATTTGGAACATTATCCAGGAAAACTTAACGTTCTTAATGAAAATTCCATGCTATTTAAGGTCAACGTAAAAAAAATAATTTGGAGTCATATAATGAGCCAAGATATTAAGTTTCAAGTGTTTGAAGCAGCGAAGCTATTGTGACCTCATTCTTTAAGTCTTTGGTGGACCTAAATGTATGTTGTTGTTTTTTAAAAATTTATCATTGTGGGTTCTTTATATTGTTACAAGTTTTTAGCATGTGTATTGATTTGATGCTGTTTAGACACATTTGTTCCAATGTAAGCAAAAAATATGACTCATACATGATTATTTGGTTAATTTGCTTTCAAATCCCTTTCAGACAACGTTTTTTGGGTTCTAAAAAAATAACTCATTTTTTTTCCTGAGATTATTACTTCTGGGTGTTAACATATTAGCGTAATTTATTTAATGAGTATTTGCACTTTGTATCGTAAGCATAAATATGATGGTAGAAGAGGATGTCCCTGGTAATGCATAAACATAGGAAATCACATGTTTGATATGTGTTGAACTCATTCCTCCAATGATTGCTACAGAATGACACTGAATTAATAGTGTTTTCTTATTATAGGTACAAGCTGATCTTTTAATTCCATATTTGCTTGGTCTGTTTGTTACATTGATTTTATTAGTGTTGTTATAGTTAGCAATAAGTTGTATGAATTTTTCTTTTTTTACCCATCCTCATTTTAACATAGTCTACTGTGGCGTATTTATTTTTTACATAACTCATCGAGTAGATAATTGTATTTGATTTGCATAACATTGATCACTTTCGATAGTAGATTTTTGTTTATGATTGATATTTGCAAAGTTCTGTGTCAATGCTGTAATTTTTTCCACCTGAAATATAGAATAAGATAATAACACAGGTTTTTGTAAGTATAAGTTTTGCAGTGCGATTAACCAACCACGGCGGATGATAAATATTTTGTTTTTTTTCCCCGGGCATCGCACGAGTAATTCACTAGTTGTGTTATATAAGAGGCAACTCATACTCATGAGGTACACAACTTTCATTTTAGTATCGTAATCCCTCATATAGCTTACCTATCCTGAGTCTTGAAATTCCTTCATAAATACATTACCCATATTCTGCAGAAGCAGCTATAACAGCAACAAATACACCACCAGATCGCGAGTTGGATCCAGGTATCCAACTCACATCCCAACTCAGTTTAGATAGTATTATAGAAATTTCTTAGATAAATTATTATTTCAAAAAATATGTATGAGGCTTCAATTTAGATTTTCATATTTAAATTGGAAAACCGACATAATCAAATTAAAGCGGTGTTTAATTGATTGATTTTTTTAATTAATATATTGTTATAAATAACTACAAAAAATTATCATATTTTCTGTTTTTAAAATTTACAAAAAGAAATAATGAAAATAATAAATAATGTAAAAATAAGGTAATATTTTTACGAAACATACCAACCAAAAATTTAAAAAGCGCCACTTATTTTATTTATTTTTTCAATTTGATATTTTTTATTTAATTAGAATGATTCAATTTTGTCAAGCCGAATACTTAAACTACTAAATTTCTTAGTGAAACTCAAACCTGAATAAAATAAGCCAAGCCGAATACTTAAATCATAATTCATACGATAGGAGACAATCACGTATCATTTATCATTACAACAAAATAAATCCAATACATAACCAATTTCAAGTTACTTATTTATCATTTTACGAGTCCAAAAAGGAATTAGGTCTCACTATACACAATTCAATTTGATTCAAGTTGATAACTCGATGAGTTCTCATGACTGGACCAGCTGCACTGCCACGCCACGCCGGATGGGATCAACAGGATGACGACCTGATGCAGTTGAAGTGTGTGTTATCTGGGCTAGTGGTGGGTACATGAAGACACTTTAACACTTGAGTGAATATTTGGGTGATGAGTTTATGTAATATTTAAGAAAATGATCATACATGAGTTTTGAGTCTTTCTTTTATAGAAGCGGCATGACCTACTTGTTGCCTTAGCCCTTAATTAGTACGGTGGCATGCTATCTAATTGATAGATTATGGTAATTTTGTCAGCTTATCTCATATGCGGGGATGTTTTTTTGGTGAGTTATGATGTCCAAACTTGGTTAGAATCTTGTGTGTCCTTTAGCTATTTACTATTAAGGATACGAGACATATGCTAGTGCAAGATGAGTTGTGCACTTGCGTGTACGCATTATATGTGTGTTTTCTTAGATTAATTCTTCATTATTGGGCCTCTGGACCATTTATTGGAATGGATCTTTCATTCCATTTAGTATGGGTCAAAATCATCATTAAGTTGTGGCAAGCTACCATTTCTCAAGCACAATATTCATAAGCATATTATCACAATCAGATCACAATGTGACAACAATGAAAAAAAATTAAAAATTGAAACAATGGAGCTGTCACCAAAATTTATGAAAAAACATTGGAAAACCACTTTTGTAAAGAGAAAAATGGTCTTTGAAAATGAACGTAGATTCATGAGTCGATTACGAATAAGGAAGGTATTAGCATCCTATACTCTTTGCTTAAAAATCACCTTTAAATTAATTGTACAAATTTTAATAATTTTTTTTAAATATTTGTTTCACCCAAAGAATCAAATAATAGAATTTTTTATTTACAAAGAAAACTAAATTATAAAAAAAAAAAAAATTGGGCTTGACGGGAGAGTTGTTGCTCCAACATATCCCTTTGTGCAATAGGAAACTCAAAGCTACGTCATTTTGTAAAAAATATTCGTGTATTGATTGATTTTAATTTTGAAAATAATTTTAAGAAAATTCATTTGATTGAATTTGAATGTTCCTAATCATCAAGTTATCGTAGCTAAAGTATCCCAAAATGATAATCACATGATTAACAAGTATCCAAAGAATTAAATAAATAGAATTTTTTATTTACAAAGAAAACTAAATTATGAAAAATCATTTTGGGCTTGACGGGAGAGTTCATGCTCCAATATATCCTTTCATGTAATAGGGAACTCAAAGCTACGTCATTTTGTAGAAAGTATTTGTGTGTTGATGATTTTAATATTGAAAATAATTTTAAGGAAATTTGCTTGATTGAATTTGAATGTTCCGCATCATCAATCTATCGTAACTAAATTAATCATTTTACAAGTTTTGATTAATCTGTGATATTGCATTTTTGAATTAATCAATAATTAAGAAATATAATTATCGTTGTTAATTTAAATTTAGTTTTCTAAAGAGATTCGGACCATTAGACAATCACAACTAAAATGACCCAAAAATAAAAAATAATGGGGTTAATAAGCTGTCATAACTAAATTATTCCTTTTAGTGTTAAGAAAAAAAAATTGATAGTTTACAATGGTGGAATTAGTAAGCAGAGAATAAATCACAATGTTCGATTTTGAAAGAGTTTTGAATCATTATACTTCGCAGCCAAAATGATCCGCCATTAAAAATAAAGAATTAGCAATCCATCACGGCTAAATTCATTCCTTTTAATAGAAGATTTCAAACTAAAAGAATATTAAAATATATCATGAGAAATATTTAGAAGAATTTTCCATAAATATATTAAATAGCTATTGACATAATAATAATTAAACCAGACAAAAAGATAATAAATTTTAAATTCCTTTATTATTATCATTATTATATTTTGTTTGATTTTTTTGTTTGATTATTTTTAAAAATTTTAATATCAAATTTGATTTATCTGATTATTTTTTGAAAACAACATATGCTAAATTTTTATTTGAGAAATCCTGAACTAAAGACTAAAAAAATTAGAGGACTAGTGATAAGGAGTTTGTGTTCTTGTCCCTTAGTCACAGGTCTCGAATTCGAGTTCTGAGAATGAAAAAATAGTCTTGGAAGAGTCACTTCCGCTTGGAATCTGACAATGCTCGAACCGGACTAGTCCGAAGGATGAACTAGTTGAGGAGACTCAAGAAAAACCAAAAAAACCAAAGGCAATAAAAAAGAAAAGATATAATCGAGACATTGACCAAACTGACACACCTTTAATAAAATATTGTCGGTATGCCACGCTCCAATAGAAATTTTCCAAAATGCCACGTTACAATCTCGCTACACCACCAAGCGAGATTGGCACGAGACACGTGGCAGGCTACCAGGGTTCCCTATTCACGCTGATCTGACAAGCGAGAATGGGTGGTCAATCACGCAGGTTGCAACTCCTGAAAAGTTGTCCACGTGTCAGCACCCTACCATTCTCGCTGGGTTGCTGAGCGAGAATGGTAGGCATCGTACCACTCCCTGTTGCATGTCATACACGTGTCCTCTTCCAATCATTCGCGCTGGTCAGTCCAACGAGAAACATGCAATGCATTTTCTATAAAACCCCCCAACCTCACCACCCATCACTCTCAGCATCTCTCTCTCTCTCTCTACAATATTTTTCTCTCTCTACGAAATTTGGCTCTCTAATTGTGGATTTGCTTTTTAAGGTTAGTTTTAATTTTTATTATTTTTATTATTAGCATGTGTTAATATTAAAAACCATAGGATAGATGACATTAATAACATTTATTAGATGAATTAGTAGTATAACTAATTTTTTATTGTAGTTAATTATTTTAATTAGTAATTAGTTTAGTATTTAATTTTGATATTGTTGTCATTATTAGCATTTGTTAATAAAAAATTGTAGGATAGAAACCTAATTATTATTTTTATTATATAAATCAGTAGTATAAGTAAAATTTAGGATAGTTAATTTTTTTAATTAGTGATTAGGGTAGTATTTATTTTTTATATTGTTGTCATTATTAGAATTTGTTGATAAACAAATTATAGGATAAGAGACATTGTTAATGTTAATTACAATAATTAGTTTAATATTATCTAGGGATTGTTAATTATTGTAATTAGATTACCAAATAAAAAAAATTTATTGTAATTAGTAATTAGGTTTGTATTTATATTTAATATTTTTTTATTAGTAGCATTTGTTAATAAAAATTTATAGGATAAAAACCTAATTATTATTTTTGTTATATAAATTAGTAGAATAAGAAAATTTTAGGGTAGTTAATTTTTTTAATTAGTAATTAGGGTAGCATTTATTTTTTATATTTTTTTTATTATTAGAATTTATTAATAAACAAATTATAGTATAATAGAAATTGTTAATGTTAATTACAATAATTAGTTTAATATTATTTAGGGATTGTTAATTATTGTAATTAGTAATTAGGTTAGTATTTATATTTAATATTTTTTTTATTAGTAGCATTTGTTAATAAAAATTATAGGATAAAAACCTAATTATTATTTTTATTATATAAATTAAATGCTTATAAGTAAATTTTAGGGTGTTACTTTTTTAATTAGTAATTAGGGTAGTATTTATTTTTTATATTTTTGTTATTATCAGAATTTATTAATAAACAAATTATAGGATAAAAGACATTGTTAATGTAAAGTACAATAATTAGTTTAATATTATTTAGGGAATGTTAATTATTGTAATTAGTAATTATGTTAGTATTTATATTTAATATTTTTTTTATTAGTAGCATTTGTCAATAAAAAATTATAGGATGAAAACCGAATTATTATTTTTATTATATAAATTAGTAGAACAAGTAAATTTTAGGGTAGTTAATTTCTTTTTTTATTAGGGTAGTAATGTTATATGAAATTAATTATAGGACTCACAGTATAGGAGGAAACAAATGTATTATGTTTGCCATGATTTTTGTTGTTTTCGCTATACTAATATTTATAATTAGCATGACTAAGATTGTTTATTTCGTATTTTATAATAGGTTCATGACATCCCCGCCTGATTCATTGCATGGTTCACCGCCCCATGAGGACCATGCTCTGACACCTCCCGGATCCCCAGACTCTCCTTGTAGGTTCATTACACCCGGGCCTATTGACCCATCTCTCCTGACATTACAAGAGAAGCACATATCCACATACGTGTGGAATGGTGAGGCAGATCGGTGACTTAATGTCAGGATGGCAGCCACACACGATCCTATGCACATCCCTGAGGAGATTCATACATACTTGAGGCAGGCAGGTTTCTTCCACGTTGCGCGGTTGCACAACCATAATGTGAGTATATATTTTTTTTATTTGTGTTCACAGATTTTTTTAATAATTATTTTTTCAATACATCACATGTTTTTATTGTTCCAGATTGACCATGCGCTTATTTCTGCTCTCGTGGAGCGTTGGCGCCCTGAGACGCAGACGTTTCATATGGCCCACGGTGAGATGACCATTACTTTGGAGGATGTTCATAATCTATTGGGCTTGCCCACAGATGGTCATGTTGTATCCGGTCTGCATGTGGATGTACAATTAGTTTATAATAACTTAGTTATATAATATCGCAGATTGTTACAATTATACATACCTAGAATCATTGAACATATGCAATTAGAATCCAACTGTTTGTGATCTTGAGAAAGTGTCTGGTTAACACAGTTATGTTCGTTAACCCACTTGCCGATAATTTATTCAATCCCTCACTTTTTAACGTGTGCCCTCACCCTCCACGGACAACCGTTGTTGTGATTTTCGCAAACCATGATTAATCTTTTCGTATCACTTTTACATACAATGGCAGTGTGGTGCTTCCCCATACAAAATTTTTTGATCGCCATCTGAACATCGTGCTTGTTGTCAAACACCTGGTCTTTATACAGCTCATGACCTATCTGCCAGTTGGGTACTTGTGCTCCATCTATTACTGTCAACTCTTGATCTGGGTGAGCCCAATTAATATGCGTATAGTGACTTATTTGAGACCAAAATGGTGTCTGTTCTTCACCTGTATCAGCACACATTAATGTATACGAATCAACATCTTCTATGTATAAAACTTAAAATAAAAGCAGTAATTTTTTCGACTTACTAACCTGCCACTCTGGGCACATGCGTTCCAACAATGCCCGGTGTAGGAACTGCATAACACGCAGCGTTGGACGGACATGAATCAAAATCTCCATCCAGGTCAGTGTCCGAGGAGTCACTGCCCGGGACTAAGCCTTCGTCCACCTTTTCGTCCACCTCTTCGTCGGAACTGTCAGTACGCCATGATGGATCATACATATCGTGAGCAACAACATATTCTGAACACATTGGTGCCGGAAGGGGTGGTTGGGGTGACACATTTCTGTCTTCAGGACTCACAACTGTCTCCATGTTAATGTCAATTGCATGAATTGAAGGGAAAGAATGTTGAGGACTCACAACCGGTTCCATATTAATGTCGATAGAGTGAATGGAAGGGAGAAAATGTTGACTGCTACACTGTCCACCGCAGTCTACTTTCGTGTATAGTTCAATAAATTTGGATTGTGGATGATTTCGAAATGCATCTACCACTAAAGCGACATCTCCATCCTCAACAATCTCCATAGGAACCCAACTTTCAGGTCTCGAGGCACATCTAACAGTCAACCGAGATAAAACTCGCCCTCATTGTAATCTCAGCTTCTGATATAGTCTTCTTCAGTTCATTAAAACTACACTGCGTGCTCATGCGAAATATTTTCATTTCTCCTTAAAAAACTTGGTCATTTAGACCTAAATATTTTCTCCCATTGTAATATAACAGAGCAATTACTGAATCATTACTATCACTCATTTTTAAACTAATAACATAAAATTACAAGAGAAAGAAACAGTTACAGAATCTAACTTGAAATAGCAATTTTGGCTCACCGACTATTTTTTTCCCTTCTGGTTACTGGAATGTGAGATCGCTAAAAGTTCAGGAGTTCCTTTATTCAATCCTTTTCCTTATTCTTGTTGCTGGATCACAATTACATTTTTGTCTAAATTTCGGAGTAAATGGGCCTCAATGGAAAAAAGATGGAGCACCTAACAACGTATCTTCACAGAAATGTTTTGTTACTATATATAGAAGAATCAATCTTGGTAGGCTGCCCAGCGAGACTACTGACATGTGGGCTTATCTAAACAAATCATGCCCAGCAACCCAGCGCGAATGGGGGGTGCTGACACGTGTAAGAACCCGCACCGTTAATTAAGGAAATTAATCAGTTAATTATGAGTTTAATGAGATAATTTCATAATTGACCCTAATAATTATATTGAGGCTCTAATAATTATAGTAAGTGAGTAATAATGTTGAAAGTCGTTTTTCTGACGAAAAGTACAGATATCGGTTCTGTTGGTCGGTATAAATGCGTATCGATAAAGTATCCCGGAAAATTGTAATAAGTGCATGAATATTCCTAGAATAATATGTAGGACTTGTAAAACGAGTTTCAAGTTAAAATAATGAGAATTGGTGCCAGAACTGATACTGGCTATGGAAAAGCATGTACCGAAAAGGTGCTGCGAAAAATATAAGAAAAATATGTTAATTCTTGTAAAATTGAGTAGGTTAAGAATCATGAGTTTGGGATTAAAATTCTAAGCGTAGAAATTAAAGTTAATACTGTGTGTTTAATGGTTAAGTGGCTATATATAGAGGGTTGCACACAACCCTAGGCTGATCCTCCAGCCTTGTATGCGTGAGTTGGCTGCTGGGAGTGAGTGTTCTTGCTGGTCATCCTCTCCCTTAGTGTTTTTGCATGAAAAACCTCTTAAGTCTTCTCTTTTCCTTTGATTATTCTCTTTCTTTCCTTATAAACACTTGGTATAGTGGTTTGGGAGGGTTGAGTCAGCCACATTTTGTGTTGGTGCTTCTGTTTTGGGGAAGGGAGAGTGGTGGTTTGAGCCTTGTTATTGGCTTGTGAAGCTTCAAGAAGCTCCCTTTGTAAAGAAAGGGCCAAGCTTGGTTGGTATTTTCGTGTGCCTTGAAGGTCAGACCTGTAGAGGCAGTGTGGTGAGCTCCAAGAGCCATTCTTACTCTGTTTTGAGCTTGGGTATGTTGTACCAACCTTTGATCATGAGTTTAATGCTTAAAAATGGAACCTTGATGCATGTAATGAGCTAAGTTGATAACTTAAGGGTGGGTAACGTTAAACACACCTTAAATCGCATGTTTAAGCTTCTGGATGCATGAAATGAGCCATCTTTGGGAAGGATATCTCGCGAAATGCAGAACTACATTCTGTCGCGAAATATCAGGATATGTATATCCGGATATTGATATCCGGATATGTGTTCTGTGATATCCGGATATAGATATCCGGATATGTGGATCTGTGATATCCAGATATTGATATTCGGATATGGGGTTCTGTGATATCCGGATATTGATATCCGGATATGTCCCCGACATATATCCGGATAATCTGGGATTTCAAAGAACAGTAGTTGTGTTGTGCATACAGTAGACTATTGGGGGTTTGTGGACCCTAGATTGATGAAGTGGAACTTCTGTAATTAATGAACTAAGTCAGAATCAAAGGATTAAGGGCTTATGGATTGGTGAGAAGCCTTAAGACGTAAAACGTAAGGAAAAGGCGTTGTCTTAATGTTGTATGCTTGTAGTGCATCTTATTGATAAATTGTTGGTCCATATCAGATTGTGATTCTGCTGTGTTTGGACTTTGAGCTGTGGACTCTTGGCTTTGGGTAGTTAGCTTGCAAGGTAAGCTTTCGTGTCCTCGGTTTAGCCATTGTGTAGTTCCACCGTACCCTACGAGGGAATGGTTATATGCATGCTGTGTTACATGCTTTGATATATTGAAATGCTTTTGAGCTGTTATGTGCAATGGTTTATGATATGTATATGGTGTTCCACCTATACAGTAAGCCTGTGTATGTGGTACATACTAGACGGTGAGACTTGGGTGAGGTGCAAGCGTTGTTCCTTGTGCTATAATTGTGGGTAATAGACGTATTCCTACATTCACTGGCCAGTAGATTATATTATGATACACATGACATGATATTCTGCTGCATTGCACTATTTTGGAAATGATATTTGTTGAACTGCTTTTGAAACTTATATTGCACATGTAAGTGAGCTTGGGGTGGAAGATCCTTGAGGACCCTTTGTCTTACTGAGATTTCTTGTTTAGAGATCTCACCCCACGTTTGGGGAATGCTTATTTCAGGTTCAGGTAGTATGGGGGCTGATGCCTCTAGCGGCAAGAGGCCAGAGCTTAGTTGATGATATTGTTGTATATGCTGACATGTTGGATGCTGTTGTTTATGTTTTCCCGTATTGATTTTATGTTGTGGATGTTGAGACTGATGTTGGGCTTGAAGCCTTATTTGGGTGAGCATGAGATTTGTCCATGCCACTATGTGTTAGTATTATTTGAGTTGAGTTGTATAAACTGCTAGTTGGTCCGGTCTACGTGTTGTAGTTCCGGGGCTAGAGACAAACTTATGTTATGTTAATGTTGTGAGGTATTTCAGTTAGTTATGTTTTGCAATTTACATACAGGCAATGTTTTATTAATTGATTAATAAGCAAGTTGGTAATGATAATGACATTATAATTGAAAAGAAAAAGATATTATGAACTGACTTTTGAACTATCATTTCTAAACAAAGATAGTTTTTTAACTGTTTATTTTAAAATCATTTTTATTAAAATAAATAAAAATATTTCTTCTAAACTAATTTTTAAAAGATCATCCCAAACTAAAATATTTTTTGAATATCTATTCTTTCGAAATCAATTCTATTAAAATATAAACCAAACGAGCCAAACTTTCATAATTCTCTAATCTTATATACAATCAATAATCTTATGAACATTTTATAAAAGTCTGACAAAGAAAAGCTTAGAATATCCTCGTCAAAAAGTGAATATTGGCAGTTTGGTAAAAATATAAAGGGCAATGTTACATTTAGTTATTGCCTTTACTGTCATTTTAGGTTTATTGCCTTTACTATCTTGATTAGTTATCGTTGGATTAATCTAAAATCAACGTTTGAAAAAGAAAAAATAATAATCCAAAGATAATTAATCAGGTAGTAAGCCTAAAATGGTAGTAAGTATAACTGTTTTCAAATATAAACACAAGACACCTTTTTTAGTTCACGCATTGGAAAAATATATTATGGTACAAATTTATCTCTATTCTAATTGTTAAATATTAAATTAATTTTTTTTTATCTTAAAAATGTTTAAAATTATTTACATTATCAAAGGGTCTACGGTCTACCACCTTGTTAGATGTCAATTGACTCAAATGATTTCATCAAAAGTTAAAAACAATACTCCACTATGTTGTTGCTCAATATGCTATTTGTTGTTAGAAATTGAAACCATGAACTGGGATAACTGGTCGAGGGTGAAGATGGTGGTGTTTAACTTTATATTATATGTATGTAGTTCCTGGCACATGGTTTTCAGAAAAGGTCCTTTGTCACATACCTATTTAAACATCAGGTTATTCCATCTTTTCGTGATGTGATAAATTTTTTTTATACAGGGCTTATGGCAGTGGGAAGGAAGATAGTCCTATGTGCGATGTGTCAGGGTTTGAAAACTGCAAGATGAAATTGCTGAGACATGTTTCTTTTGTGGATTGCCCGGTAGAACTTTCATTTGTTATTTAGGGCTGTTTTATGCATAATTTCATTAGATTTTGGATATGATAGGTTTTACTTTCATATATCTGCACATTTGGTTTTACTTATTTTGTCCTTTTGATTTTTCTCTCCTTAACATATTCTCTCTCCCAATTCTTTTAATCCCAGGAAGATTTGGGTATTGTATTGTGTGTATATGTACTTATGCATATATTTCATTATGGTGTGAGATTTTCATTTTTTTTGTGGGTATCTGTTTTATAAGTCAGGTAGTTACAATTTACAGGACACCAATCAATACTAAAGCATTAAGGGCAATGCATTTTTCATGTTATTGGAAAAGTGAAAAGTTTCCTACACACTCAAATTTATAGTGGGACCCACACATAAAAAAAAAGAAAATAAAAAAAATTATTGCACGCAAAACGAATTATCACTGACATGAGAAAAGGTTCTCCTACAACATGAGAACTCTTTTTCCCAAGCATTAAATATATGCTGGCTTTTACATCTTTATGATATTTATTTTCCTTTTTCCGATTTCTGTAGGGACATGACATTCTCATGGCTACAACGCTTAATGAAGCAGCAATCATGGATCGAGCAATGCATTACTACTCGGAACAGTGATCAAAATGTCACTGTTCACCAAGTTTTTTATCTAAATACCACGCGAACAGTGTTATTTCTCAATCTGTCACGGAAGCAAGTTCGCTACCCGGTGTAGCGAACTCAGTTTGCTGACATATCATGTTTTTAGTGGACACTAAGTTCGCTACACGGGGTAGCGAACTTGGTTTTAACCAAGTTCGCTCCCCAATGTAGCGACCTTCATATTTATTTATTTTTTATTTTTTTTTAACTTGGTACTTGTTATCCACTAAAAATGTGACACGACAGCAAATCGAGTTCGCTACACCGGGTAGCGAACTTGCCCCCATGGCAGATTGGGAAATAACACTGTTCGCGTGGCATTTATGTAAAAAAACTTGATGAACAGTGGCATTTTGATCGATGTTCCTTACTACTCATAACTGCTAACGAAAGCTGCCCACAACCACAAACCTCTGAGCATTCAGTTTCTGTTGTAAGCGATGTTATTAAAACCGACCCAGTCCCGGTCGAGGTATTGGGTCACTGGTTCAACCAGTGAGTCATTGGTTCAACCGCATGACCCGGTAATTATATGTAATTTTATAATTTATATGAAAAAATTATAAACATACTCAAATATCTAAAAAAAATGATAAAAATTTCAATTAATTTAATATAAAAAAATAATAAATCTCATATTATTATCCGATAAAGGATCAAACAAAAATATAATGATCGTGATACGGGGCTTTAGGTTCAGAAAATGACATCTCTAACTATAAATCAAATCAAAAAAATTTAGGTAGTGCATAATTGAGATAATATTAGTGTTAGAGGTACATAACTTATGTAAGTCAATAAGCAAAAAAATATTCAAATATATCTATTATGCTTTTTTTTTTTTGAAAAATAAATAATTTAATTTTTTTTTTTGGGACCGGGCCGGGTCATCGGTTAACCGACCGGGTCACCGGCTTTCATGATAACCGGCCGGGTCGGACCAGGTCACACCGGTTCTGATGCATGGCCGGTCCGTTGCTTCAACCGGACCGGTTATATGACCGGTTTACCAGTTTTCGGGTTGACCCGGCCGGGTGGATCCGATTTTAATAACACTGGTTATAAGACCTGATTAAATGTTAGATATTATCTCACGTTTGACATAGTATTGTATAAGATAATATTATTCAGTATTTCATAATGCATTGTATAATATTAAATAGGACAAAAGAAATTTTTTTAACAAAAATAATAAAGAATTTATATAATTATTTCAAATATGTCATACGATATTAACTTTTATAAAAATTTATTGATCAATGTATCACAAAAAATTATATTAGTTTTTATAAAAATAAAAATATTCAATATTTTAAAAATTAATTTTTATTTTAATATATTAATATTAAAATAATATATTAATTATTGAGAATTGCTGACCTAATATTAATTATTGAGAATTGCATTGGTCAGCAATGTTAATATATCAATCCCTTATCAGGTCTAATCTCTTCTCCTTAGTCCTGATTAAGTTATACATGATTTTGATGTATCAAAGAATCTGCTCTATAAACTTATAGTATACAATGGTCAGACCAAATAACTACAAATATCATAACATATAGTATAAACTTATATTACAATGTCAATCGATTTTTATTTAATATTAATAAGAAAAAATATTTATCTTTTTAAAGAATAGTTATTTTAGCTAAGAATTAAGATGACTATTTTTTATTTAATATTTAAATTTAAAAAAAAATCTAATTTTCTATCATGTAACTATTTTTCTCACCAGTAATTTTCATTTTATATTATTTTAAAGGAGAAAGACCGATCCATTTTTATTATTATTATTTAATAAGTTGATCCAAGAATTGAACGTAACCCGCATAAGCCTTAAAGCCTGTTTGGTTGGATAAGAATCGTAGTTTCTATTCTATATAAATACGCGTCCAACACAAACACACCTTCTTCTCAATCGCTAATTTTGTTTGTTTTACCCAAATCGTAGATCTAGGGTACCACCTTTCAGCTACGGTAAACTCTCCTTGCATCGCTTCGATTCCTTTTTTCGTGAATTCGCAATACATGATCCTATTGTACATTCCAGATTCGGTTGTTGATTTTCGCACGTGCGAATTAGGGTTTGAATCTGTGCTCGTGAATGCATGAGACCAGATCTAGCTATGTTGCATGCGGTGTTATTGCTAAGCTACATAATTTTTTAATTTTTCTTTTTTAGGCTGAATGCGGGTGATTCTAATTCTCTATGGTTATGTAATTGATTTACCCTCTTTTTTTAAAATAAATATTTTTTTTTTTTTTTTTTGATTTTAACCCAGATAAAGCCTTGTTAGATTGGTTACATGTTATTATTCAATGCATGTAGCTATGCCCTTTTAGGACCAGAAATTTAAATCAGTGAAAAATGCGCATGGGTTGTTACTGGTAATTAGAGTCAGTATATATTGAGGTGCCAATGCTTGACTTGCTAGAATAGGTTCAGGAACTGTACAGCCAAAAGTGATCCTTTTTGCTTTGCTTCCCTTTTTTTTTTTTTGTGTGTGATTTTGTTTGATTTGGACATTGTCATTGTTTCCTGTGTCTGGCTGAATGGTTAAACTTGAAAGAATCTCTAAAGGCTTGCTGCTCCTTTACAATTCTAGAATTAGGAAATAACGTTTATAAGCAGTAATTATGTCAATTTTTGCTAACATTGGTTTCATTTATTTGATGAATTGTCACTTGGATGCTGAGATATTCTTCAAAAGTTCAATTTTTTGGTTTTTCATCCTTTCATGGGAATCCTCTTATGTATGCATGTTAAACATCTGGTGCAGGTTAAATTGGTGTAGTTTGGTAAAATGGGAGGTGGATTTAGAGTGCTTCACTTAGTTAGGCCGTTTCTCTCATTTCTTCCTGAAGTTCAGACTGCTGACAGGAAAGTGCCATTTAGAGAGAAGGTCATTTATACTGTGATCTCTCTTTTTATTTTCCTGGTTTGTAGTCAGCTGCCTCTATATGGGATACATTCAACAACAGGTGCAGATCCATTCTATTGGATGCGTGTTATCCTTGCTTCTAACCGTGGAACTGTCATGGAGCTTGGAATCACTCCCATTGTGACTTCTGGGCTGGTAATGCAACTTCTTGCTGGGTCTAAGATCATTGAAGTGGACAACAATGTACGAGAGGATCGGGCCCTATTGTAGGTGTCTTTCTTTATATATCTTATACTTTCCTTGAACATCTTGTATTTTCTCTACCCGCATCAGTAATTTAAGCTGGTTTTGTGTTTGTGGTTGTCAATTGACTTGCATCCCTTCATTTAACGGTGTTTAAAATAAAATTTATTGAGCATGTTCTGTGGTATATCTTGTGGTCCTTAATATTTCTTATTGAGGTCCTTTTCTTTTGCAGAAATGGAGCACAGAAGCTACTTGGTATTTTGATAGCTATTGGAGAGGCGGTTGCTTATGTTCTTTCTGGGATGTATGGTAGTGTGGGCCAACTTGGAGTAGGAAATTGCTTCCTCATCATCCTACAGCTTTGTTTTGCAGGTATAATTGTGATATGTTTAGATGAGCTTCTTCAAAAAGGATATGGTCTGGGGTCTGGAATTTCCCTGTTCATAGCGACTAATATCTGGTAAGTTTCTTGTCTCCGTTAACCAGATATTTCCAGCTTTAATCTATGAAATTGTTGCTGTCTTATAGCAACTACTAACCAGGTTATCTAACCTTATATAAAAATCTTACAAGGAATTCTCTTGTTTTTTTGCAGTGAAAACATTATATGGAAGGCATTTAGTCCCACCACAATTAACAGTGGACGTGGAGCTGAATTTGAGGGTGCTGTCATTGCTCTGTTCCATTTGTTGATAACTAGAACAGACAAGGTTCGGGCTCTTCGTGAGGCATTCTACCGGCAGAATCTTCCCAATGTGACAAATCTGCTTGCTACTGTCTTGATCTTCCTAATTGTGATATACTTCCAAGGTTTCCGTGTTGTCTTACCTGTGAGGTCAAAGAATGCTCGGGGACAGCAGGGTTCATATCCAATCAAACTATTTTATACCTCCAACATGCCCATTATTCTTCAGTCTGCCCTTGTGTCCAATCTCTACTTCATCTCCCAGGTAATAATAGTTTTATGATACCTTGGACTTAGCATTTTTGGATTTACTGTTATGACAATCTAATGTTACTGGAATTTTCAGCTGCTCCACCGTAAATACAGTGGAAACTTCATTGTAAATCTGTTGGGAAGATGGAAGGAATCTGAATATGGTGGTGGTCATTCTATTCCTGTCGGTGGTATTGCATACTACATCACTGCACCATCCAGGTAAAAGATGTGCTTCCCATTATACTGTTGATTTTCCAAGTTCCATGCCATGTATGGTATACTAATTTGATATAAGGCTTCGACTGATTATATATATGGTGTTTTTCTTTCTCATTTGATAACTGTAATTTTTGTCTTTGCTCTATATGTTTTGCAGCTTAGCTGATATGGCAGCCAATCCTTTCCATGCTTTGTTCTATCTTGTGTTTATGCTATCAGCCTGTGCCTTGTTCTCCAAAACCTGGATTGAAGTCTCTGGTTCATCTGCTAAAGATGTTGCCAAGCAGCTGAAGGTACTGTCAGCATTCATTTTGCATACTCATCTCCCCCCCCCCCCCCCCCCCCCCCCCCCCCCTACCTATAACTTTCTTTGAACCTGTTCTCTTGAGATGTGTGCTTATAAGAAAAGTTTGCCTGGTTGATAAGGAGGGTGATTTATTTTGAGCCGTTGAAAGTTGAAACTCATTGCCCATTTGCATGATATAATTCTTGCAGGGCCTTATAAAAGGTGGTTCTGAAACTGAGTTTATTGCCTGAAAAACTGTTTTATCATATGGAAATTCATCTTTGTATTAAAATTCATATCAATGAGCAGTATCTACCATATTGGGTCTTTAAATTTAAGTGGTCACAACACGTCTGTCTTTGAATTTGCAGGAACAACAAATGGTTATGCCTGGACATCGTGAGTCAAACTTGCAGAAAGAGCTGAACAGATACATTCCCACCGCTGCAGCATTTGGAGGCATATGTATTGGTGCCCTGACAGTGTTGGCAGATTTTATGGGGGCAATTGGTTCGGGGACAGGGATATTGCTTGCAGTAACAATCATCTATCAGTACTTTGAGACATTTGAGAAGGAGAGAGCCAGCGAGCTTGGCTTCTTTGGTTTCTAAGTCCCTCTTAGCAATTACTGTTGGTTTTGAGGGATCGTTGTACTTGTAGGTCGTTTAACACCGTAAGGGAGGACAGAGTAGTTTTTATCATGTTTTATCAACTGATGAAGTAGTATATCATTATAAACAATTTTGGATTCCCTTGAAATATACTTTGTGCTTATCGTTGAATCTATGAAAGTCTGACAACAATGGTTAAAAGTGGATCTTAAATTTATCAGCTTTAGTTATGGAAATCGCTTAGTGTGTAATTTGACGAAGCCTGGCGGTAGTTTTTACGTGAACTTCTCTTTTGAAAGAGTTTTTTTTGTTGTTGTTGATAAATCACTAAGTATTTTCTACATTAGGCAATCTTGTTCAAGGTGAGTCCATGATTAAGGCTTTAAATCTTGAGTTTTTTTATCTTTTGTAATGGAGTTTGATGATTCTTATGTTGTAGAGATAAAATTATTTTGTGAGGTTATGAGAAGAGAAGAGAGAGAAAAAGTAAGCATAAGTTCCATCTGAAACATGATCATACATATATTAGAAGTCACTTAAAATTATTTAGAAGTCACTGAAAATCATTAAGATGCATTAAAATTTAAAAATCAGCATGAAAATTGATTTTTGCATAAAAGTAATTGAATATTTTTCTGGGTAGAAAAGTAATCGAATACATGATGAACAATATTCGAATAATTTCTAGGTTTGAAGAAGTATTCGAATATTTCCTGAAAAGTAATTGAATACTTTCTGTTATTAGTGACTTAAACTCGAAGAAATTCAAATTTTTTGATGTCCACGACTATAAACAACTAATAACTCAATGGACACCTATAAATATATCATTAGGGTTCTGAACACAAGAATTAACACTGAAACACTCAGAATCAAGAAATCTCAGAATTGAACCCATTTTGGCTTGCTTTTGCACATTCTTGAGAAAAATCTCAATTACTCTCCCATCTTTCAATCTTTCTATTCTTTTTGTTTTGTTTGAACATAGAGAGGTGACTCTACATCTGTTTAGCAAGAGTGAATTGCTGTAATTATTGGAGAGACAATTGGAGTGACCCTAAAGGCATAGGTTAAGTGTGATCAAGGTGTGATCATAGACTTGTAAAATTCCAGTTGTAAAAATGTTTCTTCAAGCACCTGTTGGAAGCTTGATGATAATGAAAATGATCAACCTCAGTCTGGCGTAGCTCTCAAGTGGTTTAGAGAGTGAATCAAGATAAACCCCGATGTGATTCTTCCTTACCCTATCTCTTTTGCTTTCTATCAATTGAATTTCATTTTGATTCTTGATATATGTTATATTGAATCTATATAAGGATATATGATCATTACTTTTCTGTTTTAATTCGTTCTTGCATGAATTCTTGAAAAAGGTGTGCATAAATATTGAAATTATTTATTTTCCCTCTCAAATCTGATCTGCTGCATATTCTCTCTGAATTGATGTTATAAGAATTGTTTTAATTCTGTTTTGTATTGGAAAATAAGATTACATTCTGTTTGTATTGATCTTGGTTGAATTTCAAGTAACACACAATTCACCCTCCTCTTGTGTGATTGTTTAGCCATCTTTTCTTTTCAAAAAGAATTTTAATTAAAAAAATGTGGGGTTGAGATGTTGTTAAACTGTTATATGCTGTCATAAGTTATCTGCAGTTGCGATTTAAGGGAAGGGCTATGTGTGAGGCATCATTTATGTTGTAAATAATATTGATTTAGTTATTATTTAGTTTTTATTTAGTCATTTATTGTTGTATTGGGCCAAGCCCTTTGTTGTATTGGGCCAAGGTCTTTAGGTTAAAAGTAAGTCAAATATTCTCTATAAATAGAGAACCCCTTATACACATTATTTACAATTCTAAAATATATCAGAATACCCTTTTTCAAGTTGGTATCAGAGCTCTCGATCTGAGGGCTTTGCTTCCGCACATATTATCTTCTTTTTTTAAAAAAAAACCCTAATTTCTTTGCCTCTTGCCGCCATTAGCCGCCACCGGAAAAATTTTCCGGGGACCTTTTGGACCAAGGGGACCATTGTTGACCTTATTTTTCCTCCGATCTATCATTCTACGCAGTGTTCCTCCGCCACAAACGACCGAAACACCTCTGACCGCCTCCAATCAGATCTGTCTTCACAGTTTGGACCACTTTCCGGCGACTTTTCAACCGCGACCACCCACAGACAAGTGCACGCTCATCGGACGACCACACCAGAAAAATCTCAGCCGGCGAAGCCCATCCACGCGCTCTCACGCGCCGCCCCTTTCCCGGCGAGTGAATCCCACGCGCAGCTCCTTTCTCCGACGCGTGGAGGCGCGTGCGGAAGTGTTTTTGGACCGGACCACCACCATTCTTCTCGTCTTCTTGTCTTCTGTCTGGATCTGTAATTATTTTTCTGATCAGAGGTCATTTGATATTCTGTTTGGTTGATTTTATCGCTGGTTGTTAACTTTTTTTGTTAAAGAATGGTCGAGCATGATAGTTCTTCGATCTTATCTGGTAAGAGCACACGTTCTATATCTCTTCTTGCTTCTTGCACTGATTTTAAAACCTCATGGATTTTGGATTCTGGTGCAACTGATCATATGGCTTGTCGTACTGAGTTGTTTTGTTCTTATCATCCTACTGTTGGTAGTCATACTATATCCGTAGCTGATGGATCCCATAAATCAGTTATTGGTTCTGGTAACATTCAGATTCAACCTTCCTTGTTTCTTAAAAATGTTCTTTATGTTCCTCAGCTTTCTACTAATCTTATCTCCACTCAAAAACTTACAACTGATTTGAATTGTTCTATCACATTTTTTCCTTCTCATTGTCTTATTCAAGATCTTACCACGAAGAAGACAATTGGAGTTGCTAATGAACAGGATGGGTTGTATCATCTCCTTCCAGACCATGCTAGCAAAAATCAGTTATTAATGACACGTCATCCTTCTACTGCAGAGTCTATGATTTGGCTCCATCACAAGCGTCTTGGGCATCCACCATTTAGTCTTTTGAAGTCTATGTTCCCCTCTCTGTTTCTCAATAAGTCGGTTGAGACCTTTCATTGTGATGTTTGTGAATTTGCAAAACACCATCGAGTGTCATTTCCTTCTAGAACTATTAAAAGCAGGGAACCTTTTTCTCTTATCCATTCTGATGTTTGGGGCCCTTCTAAAGTGCACAGTGTTTCAGGTGCTAGGTGGTTTGTTTCTTTTATTGACGATTGTACTCGGATAACATGGATATACTTGATGAAAGACAAGTCTGAAGTACCAGAGATATTTATTCGGTTTCATCACATGGTTGAGACTCAGTTTGGTAAGGGTATTAAAAGACTCAGATCTGATAATGGTATTGAGTACGTCAATCAACGCCTGTCACAATTCATTTCAGACAGAGGTATGATTCATGAGCTCACATGTGTTGATACCCCTCAACAAAACGGGGTTGCTGAAAGGAAAAATCGTCACCTTCTTGAAGTTGCTAGAGCACTGCTTTTTCAGACATCTGTTCCTAGTTCTTATTGGGGAGAAGCAGTATTAGCTGCAACTTTTTTGATCAACCGTTTACCTTCACGGGTCCTTAACAATATCAGTCCTATTCATTCCATGACTTCCTTCTTTCCTTCTGTTCCCATATTGCAGAGCCTTCCACCAAGAGTGTTTGGATGTGTTGCCTTTGTCCATGTTCATAAACAACATCGGAGTAAGTTGGATCCTAGGGCTCTTAAGTGTGTCTTCCTTGGTTATAACCCTTATAAAAAAGGGTACAAGTGTTATCATCCACCAAGTCGGAAATTTTTTGTTTCTATGGATGTCACCTTTCAAGAATCTGAATCTTATTTCCTGGGTCCTCATCGTCAGGGGGAGAATAGTTCTTCAGAAGACTCGTCCCCTTCCTTCTTTGAGTCTGGATCAATCTTCTCTCTTCCTAGTGTGTCTGCTCCTGGTGTGTCAGAACCTTCAAATACACCTGAGATACAACCCATACTGTCTCACCAGCAACCTCAATCGTCTGAACCACTGGTAAGTCCTGAATCTCTTATTTCTTCTGAGTCTCCTGAATCTCCTGTTTCTGATTCTAATATTATTTCCTCTCATGATTTGTCTATTTCTTCTGATATCTCTAATGACTTACCCATTGCTTCTACTTCTGATGACTTACCTATTGCTCTTAGAAAAGGAAAAAGATCTTGTCACAAGAAAACTTGTTCCTCCTGTCCCTCTTGTACTCTATACCCTATCTCCCACTTTGTTTCCTCTGCTAATCTTTCTGTGCAGCACAAAAGCTTTGTTTCAGTACTAGATTCTATTGCAATCCCAAAATCAGTACATGAAGCCTTGAAAGATAGGAATTGGGCTCAAGCCATGCAAGAGGAGATGAATGCTTTGGAGAAAAATAAAACATGGGAGGTTATTGATAGACCCAACGGAAAGAAAGCAGTAGGGTGCAGATGGGTTTATGCCCTGAAATAATTCTGATGGCACTCTTAAGAGATATAAGGCTCGATTAGTGGCCAAAGGTTACACTCAAACCTATGGCATTGATTATGAAGAAACCTTTGCTCCAGTTGCAAAGATGAATACAGTGAGAATCTTGTTATCCCTTGCTGCCCATTACAATTGGGATATAAATCAATTTGATGTGAAAAATGCTTTCCTCAATGGTGAGTTAGAAGAAGAAGTCTACATGGAAATCCCGCCTGGTTTTGATTTTGTGAAGGGGGAAAATAAAGTTTGTAGATTAAAAAAGGCCTTGTATGGATTGAAGCAGTCACCTCGTGCTTGGTTTGGAAGATTTACTAAGGTTATGATGACCTTAGGATACAGACAGAGCCAAAGAGATCACACTCTTTTCTTCAAGCACTCCCAAAATGGGAAGCTTACTGTGCTCCTTGTATATGTTGATGATATTATTATCACAGGTGATGATTTTGTGGAGAGACAGATTCTGCAAACACGGCTTGCCTCTGAGTTTGAAATCAAAGACCTTGGGAAACTGAGATATTTCCTAGGGATAGAAGTAGCTCATTCAAGCAAAGGAATTTTTATCAGCCAGAGGAAATATGTTCTTGATCTTCTCAAAGAAGCAGGAAAGCTCGGGTGTAAACCCTCTAATACTCCTATTGAGCAGAATCACAAGATGGGCTATGAAGAAGAGAGTCCTCCAGTTGATAAAGGACAATATCAACGGCTAGTTGGGAAATTGATATATCTGGCCCATACTAGACCAGACCTAGCTTATGCTGTTAGTGTTGTCAGTCAGTTTATGCACGATCCAAAAGAAAAACACATGCAGGCAGTAGAGAGAATTCTTCAGTATCTTAAAGGTACTCTTGGTAAAGGATTGTTATTCCGACGTGATGGCAATCTATCTTTAGAAGTCTACACAGATGCTGATTATGCTGGATCTGTCACTGACCGTCGTTCTACCACTGGTTATTGCATGTTTCTTTGCGGTAACTTGGTGACATGGAGAAGTAAGAAACAAGATGTGGTTGCCAGATCAAGTACAAAAGCTGAATTTCGAGCTATGGCTCAAGGCATTTGTGAGTTACTGTGGCTGAAAATTGTACTTGATGATCTCAAAATAAAATGTGAGGGACCTATGAAGCTGCTATGTGATAATAAGTCCGCTATTTGTATAGCTCATAATCCAGTTCAACATGATCGGACTAAACATATTGAGGTCGACCGCCATTTCATCAAAGAGAAACTTGATAGCGGGTTGATTACCACTCCATACATTCCCACTGGGCGTCAATTAGCTGATCTATTAACAAAGGGGCTTCCTTCAGACAGATTTCAAGAACTTACTAGCAAGCTGGGAATGATAAATATCTATTCCTCAGCTTGAGGGGGAGTGTTGTAAATAATATTGATTTAGTTATTATTTAGTTTTTATTTAGTCATTTATTGTTGTATTGGGCCAAGCCCTTTGTTGTATTGGGCCAAGGCCTTTAGGTTAAAAGTAGGTCAAATATTCTCTATAAATAGAGAACCCCTTATACACATTATTTACAATTCTAAAATATATCAGAATACCCTTTTTCAAGTATTTATTAGGGACGGTGGTGTTGGTGGGGGATGCACAGGAAAGCTGATAAGGGATTGGTTCATACTTTATCACCCAACTCTCACTATTCTTTTTGATTCTTCTTCTATATCTTTCACTTTTCAATCAAACAAAATATATTGAATGAAGACAATATAATAAAACTTCTCTACACAGAGAAGGCCAAATTCAAATGTGGTTCAAGTTTGGTACATTGAGCATCTATTTTGAGGTAATTAATTAGGATGAAACTTAGATAAATATGATAGCTACTTATAATGTTGTTTCCTAGAAAAAACATATTATATATAAATATGTTGTTTCCTATGCATATAATAAAAATTTATTATATGTTTACGGAATATATATGTTCGCTATAACATCTTGGAGAAACAGTATAACATCTTGGAGAAACAGGCAGAGACGACTCAAACTTGTTGTTGTATGAATACATGTCAAATGAGAGCTTGGGAGAGTGGCTGCATGGTTCAAAGGAATTTACGGAGCATATATATATTCGCTATAACATCTTTTGTTTTTTTTAGTGTATTTAAAATTTTCTTTAAATTTTTTTTTGAGGGCACCACCACTAAATGTGCAGACATAAATAATATTTTCTGTGTCTGCCTCCCCCATGTAAATTCCTGATTTCGCCATTGGGTTTCATATATTTTTATATATGTTTAGGAGATAATTTTATCTCCTGCAACATAAAAGATATGGAGTAATTAAATAGGAGTGGGTAGTACTCTTTCAGATATTAAACGGTTTTTTTTTACCATTGTAGCCCTTATGTAATAATTAATTATCAAATTGACCTTGATTATAAACTATTTCAAAAATTTAACCTTGTTTAAAAACATATCACCAATCTGCCTCTGTTTGACCGTTGACCATCAAACCTATCCGAATATCCCCTCCTTACCCGGGTATTTTTTGAAAATTTTACTCTACCGGGTAGGTAGGGGATACCCGGGTATATTTCATAAATCTGATAAAATGGTTGAATTATTTACCCGAGTAGGGAGGAGATACGGGAGAAATTTATACCTAGACCGTTTGGAAGATTGAAGAAGATCTGGGAATGGGAGGTGAACCCTCAAGGCGGATCTAGTGACTGTATCTTGCTATCTTGCCCAACTTCGTGTTATCGTGTATACCGAAAGGAGTTTCAATGTCAGAACCCATTGTGGCGGACCCTCGTTCAATCGTTTGGTGCTTTTGTATGTATAATTTTTTTCCTTCAAATTTTGTGCGCCTCTGCTTTAAATACTACAGGAAAATTCCGAATGCATTTGACGTTTCAAATGATGTCTGCAACTGTCGAGTTCATTCATAATGATCTGATAATTTGGTAGAAATTGGGAAACGGTAATTATCATTCATCAGGATTCATGTGGGGGGAAAAGTCTTTAAAGACTGGAAAAGCAAAGCCATAAGCATGAATTTTCCAATACAAAGCTAAGAGAAAAGGAGGAACGTGAAAGAAGACATGCTACTTACATTGTAGATAAATATCTCAGTTAATAGAGGGAGATTATTTGCTACCTTTAAATGAAGACATGTTCAAGGAGATGCTGATAGAACCACTGCATCATATCACAGCCTTAATAAGAAATCCACTTTTACAAAAATAGCATTTAAAATGTAGGAATTAATTAGCAGGACTCTGCACACAAGTAGTTAAAAGCTTAAAAAATGGGCGTTGCTAGGACATAGTCAAATCATTGCTGGGTAACATCTTTGTGATTTACCTGGCTAGTACTTTCCTTACTTGGATAAATAATTCAACTATATTCTTAGATTTATGAAATATATCCAGGTATCTCCTTATGTCCGGATAGGGTAAAATTTTCAAAAAATAACGCTCAAACATAGGTAGATTGGTATTATATTTTTAAACAAAGTTAAATTTTTAAAATAGTTTATAATCAAAGTCAATTTAGTAATTAATTATTACATAAGGGCTACAGTGGTCAAAAAGTCGATATTAAACCCTTTGTAATTCCAGAGTAATTAAATAGGAGTGGGTAGTACTCTTTCTGGTACCAATGAGGCTCGATGTTCTTAGCAATACTTCTTCATCCATAATGCCTAAATTTTCTTCCTTTTTTATGTTCAAGTTGTGAAGCTTATTAATTGTAAAAAGGAACCAAGCACATAGATCAACTGAATGAATTGTATGGATAGGTATGATGTTCTAAAGCAGCCAGTAATGTAAAATTTGTTTAAACTCATTGAGCAATTATAATGTTCCGGCTAACTTGGATTGATTGTCCAACCAAGGATAGCTATGATGTTCTAAAGTTGTTCGTAATTTGGTTTATTTTGTTGATGTTACTTCTAGTTGTAGAATTAACTTGCTCTTTGGCATTCTTTTCCCTTAGTTTATAAAAAAAAAATACTAAATTACAAGAGATTATAATCAAAATTTTATTTTTAATAAATAATAATTATCCAAAATAAATATAAAATTTTATCTCATGAAAATACTAAAATATATAAAAAAAAATATAACTCATTTCTTTTAGTATTATCATTATCTTAATACTAAAGGTTTATCGTTTTCTATCAACATGAGATAAATTTATCACCGTTAACTTCAAAACTATGTCGTATTGAGAATTGAAAGAATTAATGAACAGTATTTTGATAAAATTCATATAACAAAAATCAAATAAATACGTAAATACATAAATATATTACAAGCCAACTTATTTTTTATGATATCAAATGACTTTTGCCTCATAACTCCAATGTGCTAAAAAGTGATATATAAAATTATGTACATGACAAATTTTCAATATATTTTGAATATCTCATAATTTGTATAGTTATAATTCATGAAACCAAAATTAAATTTGAGACAAGTGATTTTCTCTAGTTAATTTTATTGCAATATTTTTTAATCAAATTTATTTCAATTGCCTGAATTGAGCGACCTTATTAGGCGTGCGGGTTGAAGCTGAAATATTGAAATTGACATAATGTGCTCGAATCTTATCTTCTTTTTATGATTTTTAATAAAGTTATGTACCATATAACATGCAATCAAAATAAGAGCTTACTTTTAAAATTAAGAAAACAAGGCATGAAGAAAACAAGGCATGAAGAAAACGAGACATTTTATCCAAAATTGAGAATCCATTTGATCACATCTTTCACATAAGGGTGTCCATGGTCGAACTACTCCTTAGCATTGTAAAGGAGGTAATGAAGCCCCTCAATGAAAAAGGAGAAAAAGAGTGAGGGGAGGACAAATATTTTAAAGAGATTGAGAGAAAGAAGAGAAGAGAGAAGAAGACGAACTTACTAAAAAAAGTGGAGAAATGTAGAACAAAAAGTTTCTAGAAAAGTTGTCATTTATATACCCCTTTAATAACGGAAAATTGAATTACGAGACATTCAGCAATTGAAAACTGAGGCTGCAATTAAGGGTGCAGAAACCCCAAGGATCTGAGGCTCCCTTTTCAAGCCGTAGAAATTTCACCCTGAACTACAACCTCACTATTAATTTGCTCAAAGATCTAGATCAAAATAAACCAAGAAACCTTTGCAGGGACAAATAAAAAACAAAGTACGTAACTTGAGAACAAGCCATGTTCCATGTTTTTTTATTAGCTTGGAGTGCAGGTTATCTATGCTTTTTTTCTCTGTTGGACATTGACACACACAAATCAAGAAAACAAAAAAGAGAAAGGGAAGAGAAAATTCACACAGAGGTTTACCCTGTTCATCCAATATAAATTAGGTCCAACTTGTCTGTACTATATTCATCTCAATATAAATAGGATTTAGAAAACCCTAATAACAGCTATTCATGGACCCAAACCAAAACTACTAAGAAAAAAACAAATTACAATAAATTAGAGGCCCACAACGTCAATACCAGACATCTAAGGAATTGCAGTTGACTTTATGCTGACCCCACCAACAAGAGTTCTCATCTGAATAAGAAGTATGAGTCATACCTAAGATTCTCTGCCATGCATTATTATAGTAGACGCAACCTTTGGTGTTTCGGTATTTGTTTGTTTTTTTTTTTTTTTTTTGGTATCCTAGTATTTGGTTTTCAATTTAGGATTAAAAGTTGGTTTTAAATTTTTTCTGGTGAGCGAGATAATATTCTGTTTGTTAACAGATAAATATGTTTAGGTCATTTTTGAATTTTAAAATTTGAAGTGAAACTTTTAGTTGAAATAAATAAAAAATATAAGAACAAGATTGCAAAACTCTATATGGAAATCAATTATTTTGGAATCATCTCAAGATAATTCATGTATCATCTCAATTTTGGTTGTACAAGAAAAACCACGTTTTGAAAAATCAAAACAAATCATGTTACAAAACCAACCAACTATTATTTATATAATGTACACGTTTCCAAATACAATACATACAATCAATAAAACAGACGAAAACCCGTTGGGTTAAAATTAGATGAGTGAGTCTAAAATTAAAATTGTTTATTCGTTGAAATTATTGTATTTGAAGTCTAACTCATTTAACTTGTGTATCAAATAGACCAAACTTGATTTTGTCAACGAGTTGGTCATTGATTTGTTTATTTATTTATCTTATAAATTTCAAATAATATTAATATGGAGTTTGATTTTATAAATTTAATATGCCTTGAGTTTATAATTTATTTCTTTTTTGAGAGACATTTGAATTTTTGTTTCATTTAAGCCTTGTGATTTAAATTATATGTAAGGATATTCAAATTTTAAATTTCTACAAATAAAAGAACAGCTTAAAGGGGTGTATTGGATTGAGATTTCAAAGGATTTTAATGGATTATTTTTGGACAAAAAAATTTATTGGTATTCAATTAGGATTTTAATGGATTGAAAAAAAGTCACGTGGTATTCGATTAGGATTTTAAAAGATAATTTTAGAGTCCGTTCAAATTCGTTGGTATTCAATCAATATTTTAAACAATGAAAAAATAATCTTGTGATATTCAAAAATCTAATTATTTTAATGGATTTTCTATTGTATGAATTTCGTGAGACTTTTTAGTAAGAAATATAAATAGGGTGTCTCTCTCACAATCTCACCATAATCCTTAGGATTTCTTGAGATTTTTCTATTGAGTATTTTCTTCTTCCTTTAACAGGTTGATCTGCTCGAAATCGGGTTGCCATTGGAGCTTCGTCAAAACTCAAAAATAGTATATTTTTGAGCGATTTTCATCACAAAATAATCCAGAAACAACAAACCAACGATATTTTAATATAATCTATTTCAAAAATAGCATATTTTTGAGCCATTTTTTAGAAATGTTGGAAGTTTAAAAAATGATTTTTCAAGCTATGGGTCGCAGTTTTTTTTTGGGCACAAAAAGGTGTGATTTTTGTATTAAAAACAACATAAAAACAGTGAAAAAATAACAGGGGAACTAAAACCCTCAAACCAATTTTTCATTTTACATCAATTAAACAATATCAATTTAAAAAAACTTTCATAATATGAATCCCATATTTCGTAACAATACATTCATGAACGAAATTCATTCACTGTAGAAATCGATTTCAAACAATTTTTGTGTCAATATAAGCCCCAAAACAATTTAAGGTTTCAATGTATAAATTGAAAAAAATTTGAGAAATTTTCTATACTTTCATGTAATAAAACCCATAAATTTAGATTCAAAATTTTCTTAAGATATTCAATGAAAATATGCATATGATATATGGTTAGAAAACTTTCATCATGTAGAACAAAAATTCCAAGGTTTTCAATATCAATTGAAAAAAATTCCAAATGAAATTTTATCATGAACTTTAGGTTCTATATGCAAATTTAGAATTATTTTAATAATAAAAAAATTTAGGTCTTATAATCATATATGCATAGCTTTAATACCAAATGAAGAAGATAATTTTTAACCCATTGGTCAAATCCAAGAGCATGAACGAGAAAATGTTAATGCGTGGAGGACTAGTATAACTTTAAATATGTGAAGAGTTGTTGCTTAGTAATTTTAAATGTTTATTAAAATTTATATTATGTTTTACTAATTAAGAAAATTATATTAGGTTTTACTTTTTTTATTAATTTTATTGCATTTCTTTGTTATTTTTTTTAATGACTCTTGTAATTTTGAATGTTTGTTAAAAATTTATATGGTTTTTTAAAATGTTATAAATTCATATTGTCCTTTCAAATCTAATAAAATTTATTAAAATTCTTTAAAATCCAAACTTATGAAATCTTGATTGTAAAAAAAAGTCTTTAGAGTCCCTCCAATTCTAAATAGTCTTTTAAAATTTATAAACAATTTTCTTAAAAAAATATTTTAAAATCCTAATCCAAAACAGTCCCTAAACTTACAAGTTATCCTTATATAACTTGGTAACAGAATAAAATAGGTGAGACAATTTATTAATGCCCTGTAGGCCTAACATAACATAAGTAATAAAGTTGAGGGAGTCTTAAAAAAGAAAAAACTACATAATAACTTGCCAAAAGGCCTATTTTAAAATGCTCGTCTTTAAAGCCTACTACTAGTCTTAAAGCTAGATTTAGCAGAGGATAATAACATTTTTTATATTTTAGATGGTTTATGATATTTTCTGTTGAATATTACAATTTTGCAAAGATGGATTTATCCTTTTTTAACTTCTTGTATATTCATCTAATAGCTCAAATTTTTTAGACAATTTGTTCACGTGGAAGGATTCATTTACAAAATTTTTTTATAATTTTTTGCAAATTACATTATGTATATCCGGGAGAACATAGTGCAATCTAGTGTTCTCCCAGGAGAACATAGTGTAATTTGTAAGAGTTTGTAAACAAAAAGTTTGTAAATATAACTCTCCCCTTTGTTCATAACATCATTATAATTGGGATATGTTATTCTGCCTACTCTTATTTTGACTACATTTGCCAACCTCTTTCAATACCGTTAAATTACAATCTTATCCAATGGTGGAGATTTACTATATAAAATAAACTCTTTTACTCCTTTCTCTCTCTCAGTGCCTCTCATTCTTTCTTTCTCCTCTCCTTTCTCTATTTTTAATGGCGCTTCAACATCAAAAATAGGTGCAAGCTTTTTTCTCAATTCATCCAACCCAACCATTGTTATGAGCATTTACATAAAAAATTAAAAAGGGGTGTCAAGAAGAAATAAACTCAGATGCCCTATGTTATGGGATCAAGTATGCATGTTGTTGGGCGTAACATAGAGAGAACATAGATCATTTTCCCATTTCAAGGTAAAAAACAAGATAAGAAAAAGAAGGAGATAATTTGATTCGATTTCAAATTTCAACAATAAAATAGAAACGTTACGATAATTGTGGATTAATTCAAATGAAGGGATTCTTCGTAGTTTTCATTTTTTTGTATTTTTGTGATTTCTGTCGTGTTCAATTATATCAGATTCAAGAAATTTTGAAAATTATATTCATCCAGCAGAATTATCATGCCATTAATCATTGATTGTATTTAGATTTAAATATAAATTCAAATTATAAATTATGCAAATCGATATAGAGAAAAGGGAGGAGAGAGAAAGAGTGTGAGGGGTAGTAAGAAAAAAGAAAGGAAAAAATAGTTTATTTTATTCTGCAAATGTCCACCATTAGATAAGATTGTAATTTAACGGTGTTAAGAGAGGTAGGCAAAGGTAGACAAAATAAGAGTAGGCCGAATAACCTATCCATAATTTTGAGAGAAAAAATAAGTAATAGTTTATTTCAAGCTAGTTATTTTCCTTTTTTTTGTTTTCTAAAAGTTTTTTATTTTATTTTCCAGGGTGTTCTCACCCATTTCGATGAGATTAATCCTTTTCATGGCGTAAAATGAGAATTTTTTTCTCAATAATCCCAAAATACTTCACCTAAAAATCAAACAATTTTTTTTCAACTCCAATAATTCATTACCCCATTTACCAATGGTGCCACCCTCGGAGTTTTGTTTTCATTGTTTTTGTCGTATATCTTAAACACTTCTAGTTACAAGAGCCCAACGAAGGTGCATGCAGACCTATAGATGAATAAAATATAGGTTGGTCTCTTTTAAACAGAAGATTGTTGTTGCCTGCAGGGCCCTTTAACCCAACCAGTATCGAAGTGATGATCCACAGTTCCACAACACCTTTCTGTATCGTGAAATACCCCGAACGTGCGGTCCTATAATCTATACACAATCTAAACAAAATCCTATACCTATTAAGAGAATCCAATGAACTTTGTGTTTTGTGTCTTTTCCTTTGTTGGAGTTTGTAACTTTCTTCCCCTTGTTAAACACATTGTGACCAACCCGATCTACATGGTCGAAACTTATTAAGAAACAACATTTATGTCTTCTACTGGATGACTTGATACAAAAGATGAACATAATAAATTGTGAAATTTCCTTTACTAACTCTTGGCACGCACAAATGATTGTATTAGAAATGGGCATATACAATGAAAAATAAACAAAGAAAACGAATCTTTAAGCGTGACTAAGATGTCACTATATATGCAAATGAAACAGAAAATTTGTGTATTAAGAAGTATTAAAATAAAAAATAACTTCAGTTGGTATAAATCTCACGGAGCATTATTTCCCCCTTAATTGAATGACACGTATTATTTTTACTTGATCAACAATCCACATAGTTGGGGGGCTTTAAAATTTGACCAATGTTTTGAAACTCGAGGCTCAGCCTAAAGTTAAAAAAAAAAAAAAAAAACAAATTGAAAAACAAATTACAATTATCAAACTCGATTAATTACAAAGCTGATGCTAATTATACATTGTATACTTTAGAATGCACAAACTCATTATTTACAAATTTAAATAATCTAAACCGTTGTTTAGTGGCAGCTGTCCAGGGAACGGAGAAAATATCTTAATACTACCGTAATATTGTTGATTCATTATATCATTTTCTAAATTAGAAAAAAGAAAATAATATACTTGACTTTACTTATGTCATCCATTTTTTACTGATAATGACACAAGAATCCTATTTTTAGTAAGGGAGTACGTAATGCTCTAGCAGTGAAAATATGGTCAAAACTGGGATAGTCAAGCCTTGTAAAATTATTGTCTTTTGTCTACAACTTCCATCAATCACTCAATATACAGTTGTGGAGTCAGGGACTGGTTAGAAGGGACTATCCTCCCCCAAATTCATACAAATCTTTATATTAGACTATAAGAGTCGTGTGGTTCACGAAATTTTTTTGGAATAGTAGGGAAATGAGATAGATAGAGAAATGATTGGAAAGATAGATAAAGTGAGATAGGTAAAAAAATGTAAAAAAAAAATTATTTGGTGGGAAAAACTTTACTAGAAAAATTAGGTAACTTTATGAAATCAACAGTGCATTAAAAGCCAGATAACCGATTTTTCGAAAAATCCCACCTTCAAATTGGGTTTCTAAACAGTGCGGATATCTATGTTTCTCATAAACCTAGACAAATTGGATAGATGAGTTTTTAGTGAAAAACGTTGAAACAAACATGGTATTTCTAAAAGTCATACTTGAGAAAGATAGATATCCGCTAAAAAGCTCCCAACCAAACACCATCTAAGGGGCGTTTGGTTTGGATTTTCTTATGAAAAATCCAAGCATTACATATTGGTATTTTATGAATACAATGTTTGGTTCAATGTTTTTAAAAAAATTCCCAGCCAACTGATTCAGCTATGCTTTCACAATTCTTTGCAAAAAGTAACAATAAACACATACCAACAATGACACTTTGAAAGTGATATTGTAAGATAACTAGGCAAATGGGATACATAAAATGAAGGATTTGACTGAAATATCCTTCTATTATGGGCGAGCTACGTGGAAACACTCTACAACTTCAATTATGGGCTTTAGAAATTCTAAATTTCTAACTCTGCAAAATCAAAAGCTAGTCTCTGGCTTTTGTGTTAAAATTCAGTTATACTCTAGTGCAGTTCATTGGTTTTCCAAAAATATTTGTATTGATATTAAAAAATTAATAAGGGGTTATTTTTGTAATTTTATATCATTTACTCATTAATAATTTATCTTCAACCAAACACAGACTTCAAAAACTTTAATCAATTTGCCTAATATTATTTTACCTAACTAAACAGCTTTTTGTTTAACTTTCTACGTAATTCATTTTCTTTGCAGATCCCTCATAATTATATTTTTCTGATAAAAAAAATTACCGTACCAAATGCCCCCTAAAAAGTGGGATTTAAACTTCTAGAGAAGTTCAAAAAATTTTACTGACCCAATAAAATGTGGGGCACCCACTAATTTAAAAAAAAAAATCGTATATGAATCGATTTTCACTAACAGAAGAATATATTTCTACATCACCAGAAGAAGTACTGTATTTCTCTTAAAAAATATAATATAAAGTCAGTCCCCTTTATTCTTGTTTTTTTTTTTTTTTTTGATACATTGAAATAAAGATAGAAGCAAAGAAAAAGAAAACATAGAAAAGATTTGCCAAAGAAATTCCTAATGAATTTGTGCACATCTAGCAAAGATTGCAACCCTACTGTCAGCCTGAAGATGATACCATAATCCTGGAGGATCTTATTATTTCTTATGTATGAAAAAAAATTGAAGAAATTTTTAAATAAATCTAACAATATATCTACCATTTTGATGTTGCCTTGCCTAAATTAGTGTAAAATTTATTTTCTTTGTCTCTTTCATGAAATTTTATGGCATCGCCATTGTCAAACATGGGACAAGTAAGGTAATTATTTATTTTAAGAATGATTGGACTGTAATAACCAGAGACAGAAGAATGAGTAATAATCAAACAATCTCCATCCTTTTGACAAACTACTAATAAAACCATGTATACTTTTGAGGATACATGTCTACCATTAATTCTTACAAAAATTTAAGAAAAAACTAATAAAAACTCATTAATATTTGTCCCTTGTCATCTAAACTATAAACTTTTTCTATTTAATTCTTAAATTATAATAATTATTTCAATAGGTCTTTTCACTAACTCTCTGTTATAGTTTCTGCAATCCTGCTCGGTCATGGTAAATTAATTTATTTTATATATTTATTATTTCATCATAACTTAGAAAAAAATAAAATAAAATCTCAAATCTGCCGTTATCAAATGGTATTAAACCTCCTTTATGTACTCATTAGATTCACTTGAACTAAGCTCTATTCAAAATCTCATTTATTTTTATCTTTTATTATTAGTAAATATAAACCTTTTATTCCTGATCAAAATTAATTAAGTAAGTAAAAAAATTAATAAATAGCTAAGATTAAAATAAATGACAGATGCATATATTGCCACGTCAATAAATAGTTATGCGTGAATTACTTGACTCTACACTATATCCTATATAGCACCGATATTGACACAAAATACGGGACACAACATGACACTCTGACACGTTAATTCTAAAAAATGTTAGATTTTGACACGTTAGAACATGTTTTGATATTAAATAATAATTTTAATTGATGTAGTGTATATTATATTTAATATTCAATAATTTAACAAAAAAATGAAGCTAAACTTATAATAGCCATCAATTTTGCAAAGAAACATAATATATCTCAAATATTTATATTAAACTCAATAAAATGGTAATCATAATCCAACGAATCTAATAGTTGGAACTAAAAATGCAACACAACGTATCCTTTGAATCTTTTTTTGAGTCTCTACAACGCGCTATAGTGTCGGGAAATGTCGGACACGACACGTCAGGGTTTTTGAAGTGTCGGTGCTTCATAGACTACACCTGTTGACAATTAAACAAAATTGGATGAAAGAATATATTGTGATACTATAATAATTTAGATCAAATAATTTTTTTTTTTATAATTTCGATAGCTATTTGTAAACGAGTTATAGTTAAAGGAATCTGAATACTTTTTTTCCAATCTTACTTACTCATCTTCAACACCATTGGATCATAATCTTACTCTTTTTGAAATTCTGATCCAATAGTATTGAAGATAAATAAGTAAGATAGGAAAGAAAATAAGTAGGTAGAATATCATATCATAAATAAATAATAGTATATATAAAATAAGGAAAAACGGTTTGTCATTTTAATTGACATAAAGTTATGTCATTTTAAGAGAGATAGACAAAAATAATATTTTTTATTTAAAATTAAAATTAAAAAAACCACTCACTTTCTTTTCAATAATTTTCATTTCTTGTGTTATCTCTCTCCTAAAATGACATAATTTATATCTTTTAAAACGACAAAGATCAAACTCATAAAATAAAAGTTTATGCAACATTACCATGATAGAAAAAGGAAAACTTGAATTTATGAATAAGCACATGTTGTTGATCTGTCATGTAATTTTCAGTTGGGATATTACATTTAATGTTTTGATAATGAGTTTTATAAGAGTTATGTTGTAGAAAAAGTGATTGTGTAATGTTATAGAGATTCGTTTTGCGTGCTGTAATTTTATTTTATTTTTCCCTTTTATTCAAAAAGTGTGGGTCCCACAAGATGTGTGTGTAGAAAAGTTTGTTGTGTCATGTTAAATGAGAAATGTAAACCCCTTTGATAATATTATATTGTGCACATGCGAGTACCGTGGGATGAGTGCATGAAATGTGCATTTGTCTTCCTTTGATGGCTGCATGTACGTACCGCACTGCGATTCTGTGAAAGGGCCACAAGAATCATAGCTGCAATTGGGAGTGGATCCTTAAATTTTAACATCTATTCCGGCTACAATTCATAGGAATTAAAATTTTTGCTTATTCCGAGACTAGACCCGACAATGCTTCAATTGCATAAAGTTTTACATGATTCAAACTGGGTATCCGAATCAAATATGGTACGACGAATTATAATCATACAAAGGTGAATCAATAATAATAATAATAAAAAAATTAAAATAGATAGTTATGAAATCATAATCGTTGATTCATCTTTATATGATTGTAATCTTCACATATGATTTGTCCTTTAGAGGATTTATTTCCACCCAACGGCCGATCTGTATGTGTGCAAAACACAAATTTTTGGGGGAAAAAAGAGAGTAAAATATATTTTGGGTCCCCAAAAAAAATCGCGAGGCTCAATTTAATCCCTTAAAAAAAGTCGACTCGTGATCTTTCTGAATTCCAAAATAAACCCATGTTAGTCCTTTTAAGGGACTAAAATGGGTCTTTTTGAATTTCAGAGAAACTACAATTTTCTGAAGGGGTTAAATTTGGGCTCGTATTTTTGTTGAGGATCCAAAATGTTCTATTGTAACAATTTAGTTTGACTCTTGATTACTAATTTTTTATATCAAGTTAAATTTTTTTTTCTTGTTTATATTCTTTTGTATTTTAATACATTTAAAATTTTCTTTAAATTTTTTTTCTTTATTCTTTTATTCTAAATGTGCAGACATAAATAAAATTTTTTAGGTCCGCTATTGTTTTCACCCAAATCAGACTGAATTTTTAAGGTCAGGTCGGATTATCCAAGTTTGTACATTTATCCTTACCTGTATAAATTTGGATCAGGGTTTAATTAATCTCATGTTAAAGGAGATAAGCTATCTCATGTCATAGAGAGAAACTTGTGGGCTCCACCACCTGAAAAAATAAAAAAAGTGACACAGTTATCGAAGGGTGTGTATGAAGAAAACTTATCTCATGTAGCATGAGAATAGTTTTTCCCTTTAGGTCAATGATTGGTGAAAATCAGGTTGTTATAATTTAAGGTTTGGATTCCTTCTTCAGTTATAAAGAACTAACAAGAAAAAAAGATCATATTTCTGAAATGCGAGAATGTACATGATACTAAATAGTATTGATATACTCAACATGGGATCAATCTTAGGTTTTAATGTTTCTCCTCTTATATTTGCTAACTCATATCGTAATTTTAAAATGATGTTATTTTAAGATAGAGATAAATGTATTTTTGTAATTTTAACTTAATCTGAAGTTACATTAGTCTTTATTATTATAATTTTTTTCTCATTCCTAAAATAACACAATTTTAAAATAACATAAGATAACTACCAAGGGTAGCTCAATTGGCAACTGAGCTCCCAAGGTTTGTTTGAGTCAGGGGTTAAAACTAGGGGCGTTAAACAAGCCAGGGGCCTTACAAGAGCCTTTGGCTCGGCTCGTGAAGGCCTGAGCTTACATGTCTAAAATTGATTGTTGGACCCAGGCTTGGACTTGTATAAAAGCTCGTTTAATAAAAAGGCCTCGGGCTCCAATTCAAAAGCTCGGCCTTAGAGCCTCTCAGGCTTGCCTAATATATTATTTTTTTTATTTTTTTTATTTTTTTATACTACTTGTGATAGCCCTCTCTCTCTTCTCAATTCATTTCATCCAATTTTATTAATCAAACAGACTTTTCAAATGATTTTATTTTATATTATGCTATTTGAATATACATTAAATTTATGAATATTTATGGAATTACTAGTGCTGTTGATTGTATATTTTGCTTTGATAAATTTTTGTTGTCTTATTTTTTTTAAACAGGCTAACAGACTAAACAAGGCTTTTATTTTTTGTAAATGAGTCAGGTCACAGGCTGATATTATATTCGTAACAGGTAACAGACTAAGGCCAGTCTGACACATTTGAACACAGGCTCGGCCCGTTAAGACCAAAGCTCGGCTCGGCTCGGCTCGGCTCGTTAACACCCCTAGTTAAAACCCTGCCTCACACAAATTCTTGGAAAAAATTTTGGGCTAGAGGACGTGCCTCTCTCCTCGAATGGAGGATTAGTCCCATCCTTCCTCTGGTGGCGAATCTCAATGCACCCGCTGTTCCAATGAGGGCGTAGCTTTTGGGGTCGTACTCTGAGGACAAGGTGGCCAGAGAAGGTTGAATGAAGATACCTCCAGATTATACAAAAAAAAAACTTCAGATAATTTTATTTTATGTGACAAGAAATATTAAATCATTAGTCATAAAAACTTTTAACATGAATTAAATAGTATGTGTTTGTTTGATATTGATATATAGTCTCTTTTTTGGAAATATTCCAATCGGTTCATTGCTTCGCAACTAATCCGATTCGGGGCAGGTTCAGGATTAAGGCTTTAGTAGTAATAAATGTCACCTATATTATTAGTATTATTATTATATGAGTAAAGTCTTTTTTGGGTCCCTAATAAAAAACATGATCCTCACTTTAGTCCCTTACAAAAAAAAAATTTTGTCCCGAAGTCCCTAAGAATTCAAAGTTGACCCATTTAGTTGAAATTGTGATCTCTCACAAATTCAAAAAGACCCACATTAGTCCCTTAAAAGGACTAAAATGGGTCCACTTTGAATTTCATAGGGACCAGACGACTATTTTTTGTAAGGAACTATAGTGAGGGCCGTATTTTTTGTTAAGGATCCAAAAGAGGCTTTACTCTTATTATTTTCTTTTCGATTGAAGCTAGCGTATTCTTTTATCAATCCATGTTAATCCCTGAGAATTTGTTCAAGTGGCAATACGAGTCACATTACGAATAAACTGTCAAAAAGACATGGTTTAAATTCTAAAGAAAATCTTTGAATTGTGAATGATCTGATACTTATACCGAGTTGTGGAAATACCCGAAAAACTTGACTCATCCTTAAGGAATTGTTTGATATGAACATTAAAGGTTAGGTTGTTTTATGGTGATTCTCTATGATATGAACTTAATCCATTCCTCTTCAATGTCCTCCTTTTTATATGTTATATTAACGATTATTGTTAGTAAATATGGGGCAGTTACCAACTTGGCAGTTACAAGGATCGTGGTGTATCATTGTATACATGAATAAAAACGTGGATTAAGGCCACAATTTGGGCTTTCGGTTATACGGGCTCAAAATCTATCGGGTTACTTTATTTGGGTATAGGTTTCTCAGTTATGCATAAGTAGGCCTATCCGAGTTACAAACCCAGAACATTAAGCCCCCCGACTTGGAGTATTATACATGAAATACTCTGAGTTGCCAATATGGGTTTTTTTTATCTCTATAACTCAGATGAGGCGAGCAGTACTATCATTAAATTCTACCTGCCATTATACACATGTCCTTTTTTGCCTGATCTTAGTTTTATCAAACGACATGATATGACATCTTTTCAATCATTTCATTTCGAAATTCAAAACGACAATATTTACTATGCACGCTTAACTCTCCATCTCCCTCTCTTTATACTCTTCTTCCCTTTTATCTTTTCGTTTTTTCTTCTTGCTCTTCCTTTCTTTCTTTCAATTACATCTTCTTTTCCTTCTTGCCAATGCCTCCTTTTTCCCTCTTCAGAATCGTTGCACACCATAATAGGTAAGTTTTATTATCGTTCTATACTCGTCTTTTTAATCTTTATTTTGTAAACTTGTTTTTGTTTGTGTTATTGTTGGTTATCTTTTATTCCTCATTGTTGCTATCCATATTTTCGTTATAATGAACCCTCAAAATACATTAAAGGATATCTTTCATAAAGAAGACGTATCATATCAATTAAAGACCTTCTCTTTGCGAAAAACTATGCTCCTTGTTATAAGAGTTTTAGCCCTTGTAGAGTCCCCTTATTTCCTTTGCCGGGTTCAGGACGAATTATAGTATCTTTGCGTCCTCAACCCCGTTCCAATAGTACGTTGTCTATTACTTCAGTTTTTGAGTTGGAGTCTAACTGTGCCTTTCCTTCCAAGAACATGCCGAGGAATAGTTCCTACTGCTCGCTTTTCGCTTCTCGTTTTGCTCTTCTGCCCAACTTGGCGGACATAGAATGGGTTGACGAAGAAGCATTAGGACTTCGTTCATCTTATGAAAATAATTCGACTGTTTTGCAGTCGGCATTACACTCGGTACCCCTATGTCATGACTCAATAATTACTTCTTTTCAAGTTGAAGTTCCTGGCGAAAACGAAAGAATCTGTTCACCCTCCGGGCAAGGTGATGACGCTTTTTTCTTTGCGTACAAATGCTTATTTTCAGAACTTAGAATTTTACTACCCTTTACCGACTTTCAAATGGAGGTTTTAAGTTATCTGAATGTTTCCCCTTCTCAACTTCATCCTAACATGTGGTATTTTTTGAGAACTTTCAAACTAATTTGTCGGGCTTATGAATTCACCTATTCTGCCCGGGTATTTTTCTGTCTTTTTGCTGTGTTCTGTAATGCCATTGAGAAGGGAAGTACCCGTCACATTTGGGTTTCTTTAAAAGCTCGCCCTGGACTGAAATGGTGTACTATATTTGAAGATAGTTAAAAAAAATTTAAGGAAGATTATTTCAAAATTTGTGCTCTTGAAGCTCTCCCTTTTACCCCATCTGCTTCTTCATCCTCTTCTCAAAATGCAACACTTTCTGCCTTTTTTTTAGATCAAGACGGACTTCCTCGGTTCCCTTTATCTTGGAGTCGGGCTCATTATACTCCTTCTGCCCACGTGTTCTTAACTAATCCAAAGAATTTGTCGGATAACGAGTTCGAAACTTACGATTAGCTTAAAGGCTTAGCTCGTCAATTAGCAAAGGAAAATGCCTCTATTGCTCCTCGCCCAATTTTAGAAAATGGACATTCCTCGGAATGGGTTGAAGAAAATTTAGTAAGTAAATATCAATATTATTTCATAAATTCCACCGTATATGTAATTTCTGACTCTCTTCTATCTTTCAGATAAAACCATGGATCTACATTTTTTTGCTCGGATGAAGAAAAGTGCTAACTTGAAAGGGGCTTCAACTGAAACCCCTTCTGTTTCTGGTGACAAGGATTCTCCTTCTACCACTCCTTCCACCATTTCAGCAACATCTGCTACGGGCTCCACCCCCACCGATACAATCTTAGTTGATGTAGGTTCCCCAGTTGATTCTGGCGACATCCGCCAAAGAAAATAGGTTCGAGTAAATGACCATGACAAAGATACAAATGTTGTTGCTGCTGACTAATCTCTCACTCCACCAACTTCTCTTGGTGCTCCTCAGACTTAAGGTCCCATTTTTCTTGATAAATTAAAACCTACTTCTATGCAGGTCTTCGAGATAAATGGGATAAGTTTTCCCTAGATCAGTTCATCACCAAGTTTACAGCTCTCCGGGATAACGACATCCGAGAAGCACATTTTTTTGAAATGGCTCTCTTAGCTCTCCCTGATAGTCATCAACTTTTGTCTGACCTTCAAGACCTTCAGAACTACAAAAATAAATTCAGCACTAAACAAGTCGCTCTCAAAAAGCAGGCTGAATCTTCTGAGTTCATTGCTCAAGGATTTCAAATACAATTGAAGGAAGCTCAAACTTCTAAAGCAATTGCTGAGGAGACTGCAAAATCGATTGCTGAGAAATTAAAGTTTGCCGAGCATAAATACTCTGAGTTGATGAAAGAGCGTAATCAATTCAAGAAAAATGTCTAAGATTCTGATCTCCGGGTAGCCGAGTTGGAGTTGGAAGTTGACACCCTGAAATCAAAGGTATCAGGCCTAGAAAAAGCCGCAGCTAATGTGGACAACAAATAAGAAGCTTATGGTCATCAAATTCGCGATTCGGTACTAGATTAAGTGGGCTTCTACAACCCGGGAGTTGTTCCCCAAGACTTGAACAAAATTGAAACTTTTAACTTTGTGGAAGATGGCAATCTGTGCACATATGGTGAGGAAGGCCAAAAAGTTATCCTTGCATCCCACGCTTTAGAAGTCGGCACTGTTAACCCGGACTCCACAAATGTTACCAACTTGGAAGATGCTTTCAGACAAAGTCAAGATGTTTGAAGGGGTGGTATGCCACCTTTTATAGTTGTACCTTTTTTGGGCCGAAAATGTCGGCTTTTGCTTGATGTATTAAACAATATTTACTTTGTTAAATATTCACTTTTATTTTAATTTCCTTATCTCCAAGCTTTTTATTTTTTATCATAACTTTACTTGCTTCGGAGCACTAATTGAACGAGTTCCTCATAATCTACATATGGCTTCTAAATCCTTTTATTTTACTTTCTTTCGAATACCATGTAATTTTTGCCCGCTTCCGAGTAGGAATTGAACGGGTGCCCAAGAGTCCATCTCTGGCGTCAAGGAACTTTTTGTTTGCCCGCTTCCGAGTAGGAATTGAACGGGTGCCCAATAGTCCATCTCTAGCGCCAAGGGACTTATTATTTGCTCGCTTTCGAGTAAGAATTGAACGGGTGCCCAAGAGTCCATATCTGACATGAAGGGACTTTCTGTTTGCCCCGAGTAGGAATTGAACGGGAGCCCAAGACTCCATCTCTAGCATCAAGGGACTTTTTCCTTGCCCACTTCTGTAAGAATTTAACGAGTGCTCAAGAGTTTATCTCTGGCATTAAGGGACTTGTTATTTTACTCCTCTCTTTACTTAAATTGTTTTGTCGAAACTCACTGATATTATTTCCTTAAAATCCAGTAATACAAACTAACTGAAACTCAAACATACTTCCTATCTTTGAAATTAAAATTTGCACATCAAATTTAAATACTCCCTACACCTAACTTGAAATTATAAACCTCATTAATAATAAAGAAACATCTACACGAGTTACTTATCTTTGAAAACTTTAACTGAAATACCTCTTCAACTTATCTGCATTCCAATGCCTTGGAATCAACTTCCCATCTAAATGCTCAATTTGATAAGCTCCTGTATGAGTACGAACTGCTACTCAGTAAGGGCCCACCCAATTAGCCGCCAACTTTCCATCCACCACATTCTCATTCCCTATATCTGCTCTCCTCAGCACTAAATCTCAGACTTCAAAAGATCTCTTTATCACAGCTCGGTTATATTTGGTCGCTGCACGTTGCTTGGAAGCCATCTCCACAATAGCTGTTTTCTCTCTTTATTCTTCTAATAAGTGCTAATCACTCTTCATTAATTCACCATTTACTTTTTCTTCCACATTCTTCCTCCTCCAAGAAGGCTCTCTGACTTCAACTGGTAACATTGCATCAAATCTATAAGTCATCTTAAAATGTGTTTCTTGAGTTAGATTGGATTGATGTCCTCTACTTCCATAGCACATTATCGAGCTCTTCTAGCCATTTTCCTTTACAATCTTCTACTCTCCTCTTCAACCCATAAGTGAGGATTTTATTGGCGGATTCCACCTACCCATTTCTCTGGGGATTTTCCACTGCTGAAAAACGATGTATTTCCCCCAAGTCGGCTACTGCTTGTCAGAACTTTATGTCTATAAACTGGGTTTCATTGTCAGTAATGATTATTGTTAGTATGCCGAACCTACAAACAATCTTACTAAAAAAGAATTCTTGCACCTTGCGTGCAATAATAGTTGCTACGGGATCCGCCTTTATCCACTCTGTAAAGTAGTCAGCAACAACAATTAAGTACTTAACTCTACCTGCTGCTCTGGAAAATGGGCTTAACTGATCTATCCCCCACTTATAAAATGGCCATGGAAAGAAAATTGTGAATAACTCTCCCCGGGGAGCTTAGTAGACATTGGAAAACTTCTGACACTGCTCACATTTTTTAACATGACTCCTGGCGTCTTCCCCCATAGTAGGCCAAAAATATCCTGCTCGGATGGCTTTTCTTGCCAATGACTTTCCTCCCATATGGTGTCCATTGATGCCTTCGTGAATTTCCTCCAGGATGTAATCGGTAGCTGGTTAAGGTACACACTTCAATAAAGGCGAGTTGAACCCTCTTCTATATAACTGTCCTTCTAACATTACAAACCATGTCGCCTTCCGTTTTAACTTGGCGGCTTATTTCTTGTTTCCTAGTAACTCTCCATCCTTTAAGAAGGAAATAATTGGGTCCATCCAAGTACCTTCCTCTATCATCCATAAAACACTCAGAGCCTGGATATTCTGTTGTATTACGGTCCTTAAACTTCTCATGGGCTTAATACTCACCAACTTGGAAAGTACATATGCTCGAACATTGTCGTTTCTCCAAATATGTTTTAATTATAATCTCCCCCATGCCTAGTGATCACCATTGATTTGTGATGTCGCCAATTGCGAATCACTATTTACATGTAGGAACTCGACTCCGAGCTCTTTAGCATGAACAAGCCCCGCAATCATGGCCTTATATTCAGCTTGATTGTTACTCGTGGGAAAGTCGAGTGATAAGGATTATTCCACAGCAACTCCTTTCGAGTTCTCTATGATGATTTCTACCCCACTCCTTCTTTTATTCGAGGATCCATCCACCTATAACTTCCACCAACAATCTACTTCTTCATTTCCAGGATGCGTCATCTCGACCTCAAAGTCTGCTAACGCTTGTGCCTTTATTGCCACTCAAGCTGCAAAACCAATATCAAACTCTAAAAGTTCAACTGCCCAAGTGACCATCCGCCCTACCAAGTCCGACTTCCTCAGTAACAGCTTTATAGGTTGGTTAGTTCTGACAATTACTTGGTGACACTGAAAATAAGGATGGAACCTCCTTGCCATCGTTAATAACACAAACGCCACTCTATATGCTGATAATGAATTTAAGCACCTTGCTTATGAAATACGCAGGCTTCTGACTTCTATCTTCTCCTTCTCGGATAAGAACCGAGCTGATTGCATCCTGCGACATAGACAAATATAAGTATAAAATTTCACTTGGTTTCGGCTTGCGGAGGATAGGGGGGATGACAAGATTTTCTTCAGGTTCTAAAAGGCAACTTCACATTCTTCTGTCTGCTCAAAGTTATGTCCTTTTTTCAACAACTGGAACAATGGCAACGATATATGAGCCGACTTGGCCAAAAATCTGGACAAGGTTGTTACTCGCCCATTCAACTTCTGAACCTCTCTGACACTCCTTGGGGATTTTCATCTCTAGCACTGCCCGACATTTATCCGGGTTTGCTTCAATTCCCCTTTCTGTCAACAACCCCCCCCCCCCCCAAAACTTACCTGCAAGAACCCCAAATGCATGCTTGGTCGGGTTCAACCGTATATGGTGTTTTCTAATCTGTGCAAAAACTTCTTCTACGTCGGATAAATGTGTCTGGATGTATATCGACTTTACAATCATATCGTCCATATACACTTCCAATATCTTTCCCATCTGCCCCTTGAACACATTGGTCATCATCCTCATATAAGTAGCTCTTGTATTTTTCAAACCAAAAGGCATTACATTATAACAGTAAACTGCGTCCTCTGTTATAAAAGCTATATTTTCTTGGTCCTCCCTTAATATAGATATTTGATTATATCCCGAGTATGTGTCCATAAAAGAAAAGACTTTGTACCCGGAAGCACTATCTACCAAGTGATCAATACTTGGAAGAGGAAAATGATCTTTGGGACAGACTTTATTCAAGTCTGTATAATCTGTCACTTTCTCCATTTCCCATCCGGCTTCTTTATCAACACCGGGTTTGCTAACCACGTTGCATACTCTATTTCATGTATAAACCATTCCTCCAACAACTCCTTCGTTCTTTCTTCAATGGCTTTCCTCCTTTTCGGGCAGAACTTCCTCTTTTTTTGGGCCACCGGCTTAGAACCAGGAGCTACTGACAATCGATGACATGACAGATCTGGATCTATGCCGGGCATATTTAACGGCTTCCATGCAAACAAGTTTGCATTCTTCCTTAGTAACTCTCTTAACTTGCCCGCTACTTCTTCCTCTAACTTGGGACCCACTTTAGTAACTTGCTATGGAAATAATTACGACTTGATTTGCCTTCATGTTAGCTGTATTTCCATCATTTGCCACAAACTTCATGGCTAACTGATTTATAGACAAAAATATCTTAAACTTTTTCATAAACAGCTGCCCAAAATAACATTATAAGCAGACACAATGTCGAATACGGTCAACGACAAAGTCACCGTCTTATGAGTAGGTGTCTTTCTTAATGTCAATCTCAAAGAAATATACCCCAATGGCTTAATCTTGTCCCCGGTAAATGCCAACAAATCTGCCCCACAAGGCTCCAACTGATCATGATCTAAATCCAATCGTCTAAATGCATCCCAAAAAATAACATCCTCAGAACTTCCCGGATCTACTAGCATTCTATCTACTCGATAGTTTGCTAAGAGCTAGGAAATAACTAATGGATCATCGTGCTCCGGGTTAAACATTTCATCATCTAAATCATCAAAAACTATCTGCTTGCCTATTTTTCTCCTTTCTTCTTTATAGCGAGGTCTCTATGAAATCGCCATACAAGCCTTCAAATGTATTTTTCTGGCGTTCGTAGATTCACCTCCCCTAAATAGCCCCCTGGCTATTGTGCAGACATGTCCGACTTGAACATGATTAGATGGGGGTGACTCTTCTTCCGTCTTATGATATTTCTTTATCTTCTTTCTTCTTTCTCCTGCTGGGCTCCTGCTTCTGTCTTGCCTTTTATATCTTCTTTCTTCTTCTTTGAATCCATCTGCTCCTCTCCTCCATATGTATTTCTAAAGTTTACCTTCTCTAGTTAATTGTTCAATATCATTGCGCAAATTGAAAAAGTCATTTGTGAAATGCCCATATCCCCTATGAAATTCACACCATTTGGATTTGTCTGTCTATGCGTAAGTTGACCTAATGGGTGGCGGCCTTGGTATATTTCTCATCTCCGCGTTCATTACTTCCTTCAAGATATATGCTCGAGGAACATTTAAAGGAGTAAATTCCCTAGGCGAGGTCTTTTTTCTTCCATTTCCCCCTTCCAACGGTACTATCGAGCCTTCTACTTTGTGTAGCTTCTCGAAAACCACGTTCAATCTCCTTCTGGGATGCTCGAAATTCTTTTAAATCAATATACTTCCGAGTTCTCTCCAATAGTTCTTCCTTTGTGGCGGGCCTCTTTTTTGCCAAGGAATTTGCTAAGCCGCATTGGTTGCAAACTAGTAGTAAATAATAACATATATGTCTTATTCTCCAAGCCTCTAACCTGCCTTGCTTCCGATTGAAAATGCTCGTAGTACTCCCTTAATTTCTCCCTGGGCTTTTGCATTACTCCACACAAGTTATGAGTAGTCTTTGGTTGTGGTCTGCGATGTGCAAACTGTTGGACAAAGCGTGTTGCCAACTCGGCCCAACTGTCAATTGAATTCTCCGGCAATGCAGTAAACTACTCCAAGGTTTGCTTCCTCAGAAAAATTGGAAAGGTTCTACACAATAAAGAATTTGTTTCGCCATAAAGAGACATTGTTGCTCAGAAAACCGTTATAAATTCTCGGGGATCCATGCTACCGTCGTATGCCTTCATATCACTTGGTTGTTTGAATCAACTCGGAATCTGCTCCGCCCTTAATCTCTAGGACACAGGTGTTCCTGATGCTCATTGCGTAGTCGGTACTGCTTGATTCTGCAGCTGAAATGGTTGATATGGGGCCATTATTGCATGCAGATTCACCTGATATGGCCCTCCCAGATCCGGGTATATTACTTGTAATCTATTTTGACAAGGTGGAAATGGGTAATCTCCTTGGAATCTATGTAGAAATGGCGAGCATGTCTGATTTTCCACCTGTTGTGCGTTATAATGTTCCTCTCTCTCATATTGATTACCCTCCTGGTAATGGCCTCTGTATTCCCTGTGAACCTGTTCTGGGCATGATGATAGCCATGTGCCTAGTGTTGATATTCCTCACGACGGGCATTATGAAACCATCATAACGACGCCCTCTAGCATTATGCTGGTCTTCTTCTTCGCCAACATAATGATGGCGACTAAACTCTAGCTGGTTCTCCTGGCAAGCATCTGGATGCCCGTAAAAGTCATATCTATCTCCTTCTTGCTGAGCTTGAAGATGCTCATATTCCCTTCTTTCTTGGTAAGACCCATTCCTATCCGACTCCCGAGTGTATTTTGCATGTACTTGCTCTTGATTTCTCTGGATAACTTCTTGGCCCCTACTTTTGTTATCTAGCCTTCCTTGACTCCCCTAAGTGATGATGATGGTTTCCTTGGTGTACACCCTCTGGCCTCCTAGGATGAGACAGAGGGATGTAACTAAGAGCAGGAGATTGCGAACCTCTTCTCAGATTTTTCTACAGATGCCTGTTCTTATTCTGTGGTCTTTCTTCGGAATGATGTCTCCTCCTTCTCCTTTCGTGTTGATGCCTGTTCCCGATATCTTCTGCTAGTTGAATTAATGTTTGTCCTATAGTGTTTAAAGAATGACTCTTAGCATTGGACCGGAAAGAGTTTTCCTCATCCTCTGTTGGGAGTAAACCATTTTCTCTCCTTCACTCCTGGTTATTATTATTACTAGCTATTAACAAAGGTGGGAATAAACTTTACAATCCCCACAGATGACGCCAAATGTTCGGTATGAACATTAAAAGTTAGGTTGGTTTTATGGTAATTCTCTGTGATATGAACTTAATCCCTTCCTCTTAAATGTCCTCATTTATATATGCTATATTAACTTATTAGTGGATATGAGGCCGTTACCAACTTAGCAGTTACAAGGATTGTGGTGTATCATTGTATACGTGGATTAAGGTCACGATTTGGGCTTCCGGGTATATGTGTTCAAAATTTTTCGAATTACCTTATCCGAGTATGGGCTTCTCGGTTATGCATAAGTGGGTCTATCCGAATTACAAACTCGAAACATGAATGATTAAGGTCATAAAAAAAATCCATATTACATATAGTTATATGCTTTTCCGTTCATTTAAAAAGTAACATGATATGAAGATAACATGAAAAATAAATAACGACTTTATACTTCTCCTCGCCTGCAAGATCGATTGAAATATTCATGCAATTAAATACTGCAAACAATCAACAATGAATTGGAAATTATTGGTTTATACTTTAACCAACCAATACTTTATCGTTTCCTATATTCTGCTACACCAAACACATTCTCGGCAGTCAGAATTTTGAACATACCAAACAAATATATAAATTTTGAACACCAAGTCACCAACTAGGCTTCCACTGTTCCCCATACACCACAAAGTTACAAAATTGCTGGTAACATCAATCAGAATTAATGAACGTATGATTTAAAAAATCTAAGAAACAAAACGAAAAGGACGTGCAATTATGTAAAGTAAACCTAGTAGATTCTTATGAGAGTCATTGATTAGTATGATATTTCCGGAATATTTTATACTTTTTTTGGTTGAATTAATTTATATTTATACACATGGTTTGTTCTCTCCATTAGTTATAGGGGTTATTCTTTATAATCTAAAGTTAGAAATTAACTGAATTTTCTATAAGTTGGTATGCATAATTGGCTTAATTAATTGAGAGATGCAAGCTAGCTCTCAACATAAAATATTACTTCAACCACATGTATATATATAGCTTGCTATATTTATACAAGACAGAGACAAAAAATAGAGAGTATTGAAGACAAAGTTGGAATAATGAAAATGATGCCTTTTAATTGTATTTAATTAGGCGTGTTAATATTGTTTGTAACGTATTCTGTGTTATCTGACTATTCCGACCATTCAAATATACAAAAAGGGACATTAATACATTATTCTCTGTTTTTAAAGAAGAATATACATTATTCTCTGTGATCAAGAGTTGCCAACTGGCACAAATAAAAATTTAAGACAAAGTAAACTAAGGTTCAAAATAAACAATTAAACAATGATCCAATTAAATCTTTGTTCCAACTTTTTAAAACAACTGTTATTGTTAAATATATTGAAAGGGCACAGTTTTGAGTGGGCAAGTAAACACCCCATTTTGCTGTGTCAATTTGCTTTAATTTGTTACACAAAAAACTTTATATTCTTACAAAAAAAGAAAACTAGTCAACTTTTATTTATGTTTTTGATATTTAGTGGAATAAGTGTCATCTTAAATATTACAAACTGAAGCAGTTCAGTATTGGTTGGCATGGAATGAGAGGCTTTTTTTTTCTCTTCTTCTGAAGGTTGTAATATTAAATATAGAATTATTTAAAAAATTAAAAAATGATTTAACTAAATTTAGTTTGGTCATATGAACTATCACTTTTCCCCTGAAAATTTAATATTTGGCTTGAGGGTTAAGTTAACTCTATCTGTTTACCAAAAAAAAAAAAAAAAGTTAACTCTATCAAAAAGGGTTACACAAAAAAGTATTTGATTTGAACATATTATTTTTTTATAAATCATATTTATTTGCAATTAATATTACTAGTATTTAAATTACCTAAAATATATCTTATTGATATATTTGAACATGATTTCAAACAATTAGTAGAAATAGTTAATAACGGACAGTAAGTTTTAAAGTTTCTGTTTCTTTTCTTACTTCTTTGATAATTTTGGCAAAGGAATAGACAAAACGGTTTTCACTTTTCACCTTTTCTTTTTCTTTGACAAGGACAAAACACACAAGTTATCATTGAAAAAAATAAAATAAAACATACACACAAAAGTTTCAAGTACCTTTTTATATTCAATTAGACAAAGTTCCCCATTTTAAGGAAATAACAGGGAAATGTGAGTTATTTTATTAAATATGATAGCATACTAAAATAATAATGACTAACTAAACTATAGAAGTGACATTTAGTGTGTAAAATCATTAATTATTTTCATAGTAAACAACATTTGCACAGATTAAACAATGCATGTGCATTATTTACAAAAAAAAAAAAAAAAAAAAAAAACCAATGCATGTGCACAATTTAGATATTATTAAAAATTCTACGATGATACCATATATTTTCTACCAGCTTACATGTTAGTAAGTGAAAAGTTTATAAATATAAATTAATAGGGAAAAGTTATATTTATAATTTTATTTTTACAAATTATACTATGTAGTAAGGTTAACACATTCTAGTACACAATGTATTATCTTTAGTATATAGTGTAGTTTGTAAAAAAAAAAATTGTAAATATGAAGATGATTATATTTACAAACTAAATTGTTTATAAGCTCTTACAACCAAATTTTAACTGTTAAGTTTCATCAATCTAGCAATTACAATTTATTGGGTCACCCTTTTAATTAATTATTAGCTCAATAAATTATAATTGTTAAATTAACAGAAATCGACAGTTATAATTTGATTGTATGAGTTTGTAAACAATTTAGTTTGTAAATATAACTTTTTCATGTAAATATAACCCTTCGCAAATTTATACGAATATTAATTTTTTGAGTTTAATGTTTTTGCTTTTGTCTGCATATTATATTCACATTAAAATGAGTGGATCCCATTAATCTTTTATTTTTTTTTCTCTCTTTATATTTGGATCTACTCAGCTCTATGTAAGTGGTAGAAAAAAAAATTTATAGCAAAAACAGAAATAATAAACTCAAAAATTTTATTTTTAAAATTGGTCATAAAAATTATGACCCCTCGATTTTAGGGAAAATACTGAATAAAAATGGAAAAAGAAAAATGGAAAGCAATAAAAATTATGGCTAACGGTCAACAACTTCTGGTCAAAGCATTTTCTCATAAGCATGAAGCAGGTGCATATGGTAGGTATCTGCAATTATAGATAGAATGGTCCCTGCCAATTGAAATAACGCATTCCACATGGTACGGTTAGAAGGGAAATTGTGTTTGGGTTTTATTAATCTCCTTTTACATAAGATAGGTATCTTATGTTGTAGAGAGAAACTGAGAGAGTCCCATCATTACAAGAAAAAAGAAAAAGAAAAAAAGTGAAGTTCAGAAATCGAAGTGAGAAAAAATAAAATAAATTACCTTATGTAAAAGGAGAGAAATATTTCCCATTATGTTTTTCATATAGGAGTGCCATGTAAAGAAAAATCTAAGACTCAAGAATCTTAAACAAGGTTGTGGAGCCTTGCAAAAATTTCTTTTTATGTAATTATCACTTGTAACAAATTTATATAAGAAGCTTTAGAAATGTTATATTTATAACTTCTTTTTGTTTATAATATTTTATAATTAAATTTTAACTGTTAATTTTTAATAATATGATGGTTATAATTTATTGAAAATTAATAATTAATTAATAAATATAATCAAATAACTTATAGTTATTAAATTAATAAAAATCAACGATTAAAATTAAATTATAAGAGATTATAAGCGAAAAATGGTTATATAACCTCCCTCGAAAAGGTTTATTCTTGTTCTTATAGACTGATACAAGTTTTAGTTAAATGTATTTATAGAAATTAGTTATATTGTTTTTCAATTGAAGAGATTAATCTCAACTTACGATATAATAGGAATAACGGGTAGTGTTGCTTTTATTTTAACTTTTTTGAGAGATGCTCAAACTACACTGCTATATTTTATTTCCAAATATGGAACTTTTTTTTTTGGGTAAAATATATGGTACTTTCGTTTCTTATAAAATAATGTGTTCTATTTTAGTATATTTCAATATAAATAAGCTTTTTAAGAGTTTTTTTTTTTCCCACTCTCAGCGCCGGTTGTTATTAGTTATGACTATGAGTAATATATTATAGACTTTCTAATTTTAAAAATAAAATGAAAAATTTGAATGAAATCTCGAGACTGATAATAAATAAAATTCAAAACTATATTTTATCTTTTAAGTTCTTATGATAAAATTGTTCAAAAATAACTGTCACAACTCACAGGGTGATGGGAAAGTGTCACTGAGTATTAGAAAATATCATATTTGGTTCAATTTTTGTTTTAAAAAATACTAGGCAAATAAGAAGGTTAGGAAATGATTTTAGTGTTGATTTTTGGGTGAAATTCACTGTTACAAAATACCACTTAAAAAATGATATTTTGAGATAAGTGGGGAGTGAAAAAACAGGTGTGAAGTTTTTCCCAAACATAGATTTTACAAATTTAAATAAATTTCTCCGGTAATATTTCGGTCAACCAAATATCTTTTTTAAACTTTTTCATCAAACTGACTTTCTTACCATTTCTCCAGTAATTATATTTTTTTAGTAAAAAAAATTTTCTCCTTTATCAAACGCTTCATAAGTAATATAAAAAATACCACGTGTAAACCACATTAATGCTAAGAGGTTTTTTTTAAGGGATTAGTGTTTCTCATTTTGTAGGAGATAAAATTATCTCCTAGACACAGATAAAAGTATGTGAGATTCATATTTTTTTTTCTCTCTCTTTTCTTCACATGGCCTCACATGGGTCCCATACACTTTTATGTATGTATAGGCGATAACATCATAAACATTAATCTATTTTTTTAATGGCAATAATTATTTTTTTGAAACGCATACCACATTACCACGTGTAAACCATTTACACAACTCACGTCCAAACGCGTTACACACAATACTTCCAATTAATGAATCTCGACCGTTCATTTCTGGAAGTACTTACGTTAGATCGGAGATCTGAGTAAATTCCAATAACACCCTCTACAAAATAGAAATATCCATGGCTTCGAAACGCAACGGATACGTAATATAAAGTAATCATAAGGGCATAAAAGTAACAATTGGTGACGTTTTAAATTCGCAAAGCAAGGACAGTTTTTGAGTAGTGTCCTTTTTCGTCATTTCAAATAATTTATCTCTCCTGCTCTGTTTTTTCTTCGTGCTCTGCTTCGCTCTCAGTTCTGACTCTGATTTTCTCTCTCTCTCTCTTTCCATTTCCATTGAACTTTCTCTCTCTAGAAATTTCTCTGTCCTCCAGCTGTGGTATTTCTGTATCTGCCAAAGGGTAAAAACCCCATTAGTCTATTCTCCACAGAGCAAAAACTGAAGTTTTTTGTTTTGTTTTCAAAGCTCAGAGAAAAAGCACAGCATTGAAGAGCTTGGAATATACACACACCACAGTGCTTGGTTTTCCATTCATTCTAGGAACTATTTCAGTATTGAGGTTAAGTTTTGAAAAACATCATTACCCTTTTTATTTTTTTTCCATTTTTTATTTGGTTTTACCATATACTAGTTTATATGAAACTGAGTCAGTGATTTTTTTGGGTTTTGCTTCCGGTTTGAGGGTGAAAGTGGGTGTTTTTGTTGTCTTCTGAGGGAAAAGTTTTCAACTTTAAGGTTTTTTTTTGTTGGGGTTGTAGTGCTCGTTAGGGAAGCGTTTTTGATGATGATGCTTCTTTTGTGGTTTTTCATGTTGGTAGTTTCTGTGGGTTGTTGTTGTTGTTGGTAGTGGTGCTCATTGTTTTGGTCATCTTTCGGGTGTGGTGTTGTTGTTTGTGTTTGGAGAAAAGTCTTTTCTTTTTATTTTTTATTTTTTATTTTCTTTCTATTGATTTTTGTGTATTTGATCTTGATGGATGATGGTTTCTTCGTTGCTTCGGTGTTTGGTTGCAGTGGTGTTTCAGGGTAGCACTTGGAGTTGGAGAATAACGTATAATCATATTTAATTCTTCTGACTGTTTTCTTGAGATTTACGTTTCACAATGAGAAGAAGTAGTTGACACCTTCGTATACCCCTCAATTTCTCGGGATATTTCTCACGGTATGTTTAATTCCTGACTGAGTCATTATTGTGATGATTAAATATAATGGTTTTTTTTTTTTTGGTGAATGTGAGAAAGTAATGCATAAGGATATGCATCATTTATGCAGTTGTTTCTTGTTTATATCGGCTGTTCCAATGTTAATGCATTTTTTTCTGGCAACATTTATGACTTTTGAGTGTTGTAATAATATGTGTAGGAGTTTGGTGTTTGCAAAATTGGAAATTTTGGTTTTTGAGGTATCAACTTACTTTATGGTAAAATGTGGATTTTTATGAAAGTATAAAAAGAATCTGATATAGTATGATTTTGACTTTTCTGATAATAGGCATGTGAACGTCTGTCATAATGGATGTTGAAATGACATTACCGCTTGGAAAGATGTTATGTGTAACAGTAACTTTATCTTTTCAGAAAAGATTTTCCTTACTAATTTATGATTTCTATTTCTTTTTCTTTTTATTTTTTATATAACGATAATGTTTTTTTGTACCGAATGTTTTAATGAGATTTTACTGTAGAGTTATCATATATTCAGTTATTCACAACCAGTCAATTTTGCTTTTCTTTTTCTCTTTCTCTGTGTGGAAGTTTCTGTCAGTATTAATGTGCATGAAACATTTGTTTTACTTCATAGTTTTTCTAGAGTTACTAACGTACCTCATGGACTTTTTTTTTTTTACAATTATTAATATAATTATTTTTTTATATCTTTGTCGAATTTATTTTTCTAACACCTTGCACGGCTTTACTTTGTTTTTTTTTTTTTTTTTTTTTTGAGAACCATATGGGAATGTATCTCTAAGAAACGTTACAGTTTATTTTATATTAAGAATAATGTGGGTGGAAAACAGTCAATGAAAGTTAAAAAATAATAATGTTTGAATGATTTTTTGTAATTTTGTATATTCTTTATATTTTACCATTATGGCACAGTTGTAGACAGTACAAGTGCTCAGAGGACATGATTTTAGTCACGGGAAACATAAATTATTAGTATTATTAACAAGTACAATCATCTCAACGTCTATTCGTCTAAACCATGTCTTTATTTGTTCCATGGAATATATAATATTTATGAATTATGTACTGTTGGGTGATAAATTTTCTAAGTGCTGTGTTATTTTAGGTTATGTTAATTGTTCACGGAAAATAACTTTTATAGGTTCCTAGTTAAATGGGAAATTATAACTCAATTGTTACATTAACTTTTTTTTTTTTTTTCCTTTTCCTTCTTGATGTTTGACACATAACCCCTTGTGAAACATTTTCCATTTGTCATGATAATAAAGTTAGGATTTCCATGTCAGATATTCACTTTGATTGGCCAAGTACTATCTTACTGTAAAGCTAGATCTTGTAGATATTGGATATGCAGAACTCAAGGAATCCTAAGGTTTATTAATCAGGCCATTATATATATATATATATATATATATATATATATATATGAGAGTCGTAATTCAAATATGATTTTGGAATATCTAATAATTGCCATACAAAAGTTGTGGTTTACCTGAATTTATGATTGGATTTCACCACTCCTTTGTAAAACATGGGAAGGGAATAGAATCAGTGTTGATGGTGACTGTCTTTAATCATTATTGCTTACATAATAATTCATGTCAAAGAAACTAATTGACCGATTACATATTACAAAAGAAGATATGATTAATTCACTTATGGACCTATTGCATACGCTCCTTGAAGGAAACTAAACAAGGCCTGATCAACTTGTCAAATCATAATAAAGTATGTAGAAATGATGACCTTGTTTTCTTGTTGGGAGATGGTGTTAAATTAAATCAAGGTTTACAGTTTTTGCTTTTTCATGGTATAAAACATTGTATTTTACTAGGAAAGTGGACGTACACAATTTTAGGGTGATGTATTAAGTGAATCTTCTTTTTTGCCTTTGATTGTTATATAAGTCCCTTAGTTTTCATTTTTTAAGAATCATGTATTAAATTGCTAAGTGCCATCTTGGACAAAGATGCTTAGTATTACGTGGATAAACTACAACTTTGAACTTTTTATTGTATCTTTAGATCTTGTACTTCAGTTTCTATTCTTTTTATTCCTGTAAGTTGTGTTTTATATGAAGAACAAAAAGAAAAATTCCTTCCTTTACTAAAGGCATCGATCTATGTGTTAAAGCATTTTACTTTTCTTTAAACAAATAATTTTCACCTCAACATTCTCATCATGATCACCATCATCTTAAAACTTTATTGGTCTTGTGAATCCTTTTGAATGTATTGCCACTGGAATACATATCACAATTCTCATCTTCATTTGCAATTATTGGGAACACTTATGCAGATGGAATCAATGAAGCCATCAGCAGTGACCCCAAGTAAGAAGTTGGCTCGCAGTTTTGCCAAGGTTCTTCATCTTAGAGCACTAATTGGAATTGCATCAGTTGATGGGTTGAAGAATGTTATATCTGATGCAAATCTCAAAGATGAAGGGAACATGGATAAGACTACATTAAATTGGTCTGAGTCTTTCAACACAGATGATGATGAAGAGCTTCAGGAAAGAGTGGCCACAGAAGCTCTCCTTGCAAAACTGTTTGCTAGCATTTCAACTGTTAAAGCTTCATATGCTCAGCTACAGTATGCTCAGTCACCTTTTGACCCTGATGGAATTGAAGCTGCTGATCAATTGCTAGTGTCTGAGTTGAAGAACTTGTCTGAACTAAAGCAATGTTACTTGAAGAAACAATTTGATCCTTCACCAGAGACAGCAATTCTTGCAGCTGAATCAAAGGAGCTGAAGAGTGTTAACAAAACATATGAAATTACGGTGAAGAAGTTAGAATCACAGGTGCGGCTTAAGGATTCCGAGATTATGTTTCTTAGGGAGAAGCTAGAGGAAGCTAACAGGCAGAACAAGTCAATAGAGAAGAGATTAAATCAAAGTGGGGCGTTATCTGTACTTGATAATCTTCATATATCAGGATTAAGTCCTAGCCATTTTATCACTGTTCTTCGCCACACGGTTAGGTCCATTCGGAACTTTGTGAAGTTGATTGTGGATGAAATGAGATCTTCAGATTGGGATATTGATGCTGCAATTGATGCTATTGAGCAGAATGTGGTTTACTGGACAGAAGACCACAAGTGTTTTACAATTGAGTCCTTTCTTTGTAGGGAGATGTTTGATTCTTTCCACTTCCCTAATTTCTCCCTTCCAAATGAGTCTCTTCCAGATAGAAACAAGCAACAACAGTGGTTCTTTGGGAGGTTCAATGAGCTTAAATCCATGAAAGCAAAGGAATTTCTTGCTGAGAAGCCAAGATCATCATTTGCAAAGTTTTGCAGGATCAAGTACTTGAGACTTGTTCATCCCAAGATGGAAGCATCATTCTTTGGTAACCTGAGCCAGAGGAACCTTTTGAATGCTGGAGAGTTTCCAGACACTGCCTTCTTCACATCATTTGCTGAGATGGCTAAGAGGGTATGGCTCTTACATTGCTTAGCCTTCTCTTTTGAGCCTCAAGCTTCAATCTTTCAAGTGGGGAAAGGATGTAGATTCTCTGATGTGTACATGGAAAGCGTGAATGATGAAATGCTCCTCTATTCAGACCAGACAGTGGAATCAGATCCACAAGTGGCTTTCACAGTAGTTCCAGGGTTTAGGATTGGTAAAACTGTTATACAGTGCCAAGTGTACCTCTCACCACACCAAACCATGGTAAAAAATTTCACTTCCACAAAGGAAAGGTGACAACTTTTGTGGTCAGGCACTGACCCCATATCACAAGTTATTGAACTGTAAGGCATTCTTTTTTCTTAATTGAACTTTTTGGAAGAAGGGAAAGGACATGGCCCTTGCTGTGATGCATGGTAGCTGATTGTGTTTGTGGGGACTTGATCTCTGGCTAGGTTCAATGGGGGTATCTTGTCCATTTTGAAAAGAAAAAGGTTGTGGACCGTTGCATTGGGAACAACCTTTTTGTTTAGAATCTTTTTTAATTTATGCAAATTTATGTAAGACATGCCCCCAAATTTTGTTGATATCAGGCCAGTGACAGAGATTGTCTAGCTGTAATGCATCTTTAGACATTGCATGATATAATATGTACATAATAATATATGGGGGGGAACATTATATTATAATCTTTGTTCTGCCCAATTTCTCTTTTTTTTTTTTTTATGGGTTATATTTATCTCATTTTATATGAGATAAACAACTCTCCTACACACAAAAAGGAGTTGGGTTTTACCACTTTTTTTTTTCTCTTATCTTATCTGTGGATTCTACTTATATTTTTATTTTTATAACATGAGATAGTTTTTTTTCTACAATGTAAGAAAATGTATCTTTTTTTTATTGCTACTTGTAGCTGTGGATGCCCCTAAACTATGATTTGACAGAAGAGGTATTGTTATTCGTCATTCCTCTTACGGAATGCTGTCTCTAGTGGTTAAACCTCAAGAAAAACAAAAATAAAAAAAATTCAAATGCCAATTTTGCCCTTGTAGATATGAATATCATTTAATGGAGTGAACTAATTCATAGGGACTGTTGTTAATGTGCGGGACACATTGGGTTTGTGAATATATTGAAAGCTAATTTGGGCCCCACGTGAACGAGGTCTGTGGGGAAGGGACATACATTTGAAGACAATATTTGCTAACCTTTCTTGTCCCATAAAGGAGGATGTGATTCTTGATGGTATGCATCTTCATGTAATGTTTCCAAACGTTACAGATATCTGCTAATGCAAGTAATTGAGCATATTGTGATGTGGCTCACATGGAAGAAGTGGAAAGTGGAAAGGACCATATTAGATCTTTGGGGCTAGTCATGTCTTTAAAATCTTGGAAAGATGCCATCTTTTTTCTCGGAAAATAATTGTGGGTCATTTCTTTTGCTCCTTTCATTTCATTAGAGGTGGCAAAGTGGTCTATTTCACTCGACATCAATCCAGTAAAAAATGATTCACCTAGTCTTGTTTGGTGGGCAAGACGGGTTAACCCACTGGCCTAAATATATTTTACATTAATCCGTCCCGCACATCAACTTGTCTAACAGCGAGCCAGCCCAGCCGGGTCGATTTTGCTAATCCTACCTTTCACAATGTTTAGTCCATGTGGCAAAGGCCAAAACCAGCTATAAGTTGTTTTCTCGATAAATACTCTTCTATTATCTTCTCCCGAGGGCACTCCATCTTATTCACTAGTGGGTTTACAAGGTTTTTATTCCTATAAATATCACTCTTCTACAATTTTGACTATAACTACCAGAGTCTCGCACCTCTTTCTAATTCTTAGTGTTTGCCTTAGATTATACACGATGATTTTATTGTTGAGCTTAGGCTAATATTTTTTTCTCACTTGATCACTGTTACATCGACATACTTTATAGGTTAAAATTTTTCTAAGGTAATTATAGTTTTTCAAGTTTATGATTGAGTATAATTGTATGTCTAGGTATTTATTTTGAGTTTAATAATAAAAAAAAAAACACAAGTGAGATTATTTGCAGTTGAATGGAGCCACTTGTACAATTGAGACAATTATTGATGATGGTGGCAATCAATTCAATGTACCAATGAGAAATATCTATGGTATTACAGTTGTACTATTCATTCAGTACATCTATCCAATAAAAAATGAAAAATGATTATCATGTTTGTATGAAAAAAAGAGAAATATATTTTTTTTATCCAAGTGTCACTTGTTGAATGACAGATGTACCTACTACAGATGTACAGAAGATGATCTCGTACCAATGGGCCTTATGGTTTCTGGAAATATGTGATGGGTTCTTTTTTTGAGGATCATAATTGGCTCTCCTTGTTATGTTGTCTGCATAATGACAATTTTAATTATACTTGCACACACAATACTATTGGTTCATGGGTCTCCCTCCTCGTTGGTGGTTCGACTTTCCTTTCCCATATTCTTAGTTAAAAAATTCAGCTATTTTATATCTATTCCCAAAAAGAAAAAATAATGACCATCTGATTGATAATAATAAATTAGGGAGAAGAGGAATGATAGATTTAGATTTTTGACCATATAAAAATTAAAGGGCTTATCTACTTAAAAAAAGAAGAAGGTAAAGGGCTCTAGCACATGGGCTTAATGGATTTTTTAAAACTGGACCAGTTAAAAACTTATTATGATATTAATTTTGTGGTGTTAATCTTATCACCACTATACACGTCTTTTGTGGTATCGTTATTATGGGTTTGCAGTTATTTGGCAAATGAGTTTTCTAATCAACATATTATGGAAGCTTCCATTCCTTCTTTTTCTTTCTTTAGTCATACTTATACATGGAGGCTTCCATTCAGCGTATATTCTCTTTCTTTGCTTAAATTGGTTCGAATATTTCTTCATGAGATATTGAGATGACTACACTTACCCTTTTATATTTAATTATTAATGAAAAAAATAAGATGCAAGGGTGTGACAATTTGTGGAGGCCCTCATCACATGTTATTAACATTAGATTCTCTTTTTGCCTCTTAATATAAGTACAACCTGTCATTTAAAGGAAATGTACAAACACTCTGGACAATAAAACTCACATTTTTACATGAATCCTATATTCAACAAGAGTGGATTAGCATAAAGACTTATACCTTGTTTGGCAATTTTTTTAAGTTAAAAGTTATTTTTAAACTAAAGTTAAAAGAAAAACTTAAAAAATAAAGATAAAAAGGTGTTTGTTGATTATATAAAGCTATTATGATGGTTTTGATGGACGGAAGATGAAATAATTTGTTATTATAATAGATTATAAAAGTAAAATTGGTAAATACAAATTTAAAATAAGGGTGAAATTAAAAATAAATATGAGAACCCTATAAAGTTAATATATGTCTTAAAAAAAGTTTCTCTAGAGAGCTTTTAGCTTTTTTATTTTATTTATTATAACAAAAAAGTCTTGTTATAATAAAAGCTTTTGTAAAAATATGTTTAATTAAGTTTCTTCTTATAAGGAAAAAAGAAGATAAAAATACAAATTAGGTGAAGATTACATTATTTACTTTATATTATATTTTTTCTAATATACACCTCATACAAGAATTAATTCATCCAAAAAATTAAACTATTAAGTGAAGAAATAAAAAATACATTAATAATTTTATATTATCTGTCTCTAATGAATTACATTTCAAGCATCTATAAAAGCGTGTTAAGCTACATTTTTGCCAATATAAGATTAAGTGGATTTGTTTGGGCGAAATTTGAAGTGCCAAAATAGGCCCGACTTAATAGAATAGGTTGGTTGAAACAAATGGGCCAAGATAGACTCAGTTTAAAGTATTAAAATATGTTTCAGTTATGCCAGAAGAGATTAATTTAGTGATGGAATATAACAATTACATGATCCAATGTAAAGATAGGTCAATCGATGTGTATACAAGCTAGCTTGGACAGATCTTCACCACACACAAAAAAAAATTTCACTCGTTAGAAAATAGGGATAGGCTATTTTGCTTATTTTTATTTTATCTATCTTTGCCTACCACTTTCAATATCATTAGATTACAATCTCATCTAACGGTGGAGATTTGCATAATAAAATAAATCATTTTCCTTTTTCTTTCTCCTCACTGTCGCTCACGCTCTTTCTCTCTCCTCCTCTTTCTCTTTCTTCAATGGCGCTTCAGCATAAAAAAAGTGTAAGCTTTTTTTTCAATTCATGCAACCCAGCCATTGTTATGAGCATTTACATAAAAAATTGAAATGTGGTGTCAAGAAGAAATAAACCCAGATGCCCTATGTTATGGAACCAGGTAGGCCTGTTGTTGGATGTAAAACATATCTTTTCCCAACTTCAAGGTAAAAAACAAAATAAGAAGAAGATAAGTTGATTCCTTTCAAATTTCAACAGCAAAGTAAAAATGTTACGGTAGTCGTGGATTAATTCAAATGAAGGGTTATTCGTGGTTTTCGTTTTTTTTTTTTTGTAATTTTGTGATTTCTGCCATGTTCAATTTTATCAGATTCAAGAAATTTTGAAAATTATACTCATCCAGCACAACTATCATTCCATTAATCATTGCATGGATTTGATTCAAATATAAATTCATGTTGTAAATGACGCAAATCGATAGAGAGAAAGAGCGTGCGCGACAGTGGGGGGAAGAAAGGGGAAAATGTTTATTTTATTCTGCAGATCTCCATCATTGGATGAGATTGTAATCTAACGATATTAAGAGAAGTAAGCAAAATAAGAGTAGGCAGAATAATATATCCCTAGAAAATAAAATTGATAGTTTGCACGTAGATGGTATAATTTAAATCTTTTAATAAGATTAAAAGTGGATGATAGGTGAAATATAAAATGTTATCTAATACCTAGATTCTCTAATGTTTCTTCTCATGATATAAGAGAGATGATGCAAAAGCAAGTTTAACGGACCATATACAAATAATAATAGTTGAACCGCTGATGGTTCATAGATATACCCTTGGCGGGTATATTACGTTGATCTAAGAGTACTCCAAGCAGCCACGATATAAACTAAGGCTCTCTTAAAGCTTTCCATGTACGTATATCAAGGGGGAGTGTGTGAAGGTGAAAATGAGTAGAGAAGAAGATGAGTAGTCAAGATGGAAGATCTTCCCTTCTATGTGTGAGGGGAGTATTTAAAAAGAGAAAGTCTCTCTCAAGTGTGGGAGAGAGAAAGCATAGGGCTGTCACCTGGCTTGCCTAGCCTTTCCAGGCTAGGCATGCTGAACCCTCTGCCTAATGAGCAGGGGCAGCAATGCAAAAAAAGGGGGAATGACCCAATAATGAGCTTCCATGACTTTTTATGGATGCCATCAAAAAAATTCTAGATATGAGCTTTGATATTGGACCCCACTGATTGAGCCTACAAATATGAGATGACCAGAACAATAGTATTTCTTTTTATGTATTTTTACTCAAAACATGAGAAGATCAAAATTCATTATTATCCTATTACTAAACTAGTAATTTGTTTTATGCGTGTAAGGCATCATAACAATAACAAAGAAAGAGATGGGCTTTCAATCCATACAGAAAAGCATACCTTCATTAGATGCATAGGAATAATGACACTTCGATTACCTAATATTGACTAGTACTAAGGAAACAAGATCACTGAAAACTCTTACAATAGTGAAAATATTATTATACTTATTTAATACATGGGAAATTGTAACTCAATATCATTAAAATGTAATATAGAGAGGAAGAAGGCGAATGTCAGAACTTTATAGTTGAGAACAAACATGACCTTTTTTGTGTGTGTGTCATTTTTGGGTATCAATAAGATTAAGATATCAATAATGTCCAGCACCAGGGCTGGGAACAGATCCAACAAGGAACCTTGCCCTGCCACTCATGTGATAACTAGTAGCCACACTTGAAGGTAGGGTCCCCTGCAAAGAGCGCACCTCTTGTGTCTCCATTTTGAGAATCTTTCGAGCATATAAGAATGAGGAACAGTATACCAAAACAAGAAGAGTGATGACTAGAACAGAATTCAAGCGAGCCATGTAGTAATGTGTTTGTGTAAAGAAGAGGGTAAGGTACTAATGTGTTTTTTTGATATATGCTGAAAGAGAGAATGGCATATGGTGCTATTTATAATATTTGAATCTTCTCTTATGTTTCTTGTGTTATGTTATGAGTGAGAGAGGCACAAGAACAAATAAAACATGACAAGGGTGGAAGAGATAGAGACGTGAGGATTAAGCTATTAGGCCAATTGAGTGTACATGGTTGAAATTTGTATAAGGAATAAAAGGGTTCATGGTACTATAAGAAATTAAGAATGTTAAGTGTCCTAGAATTCCCTGTAGATGTTGGGTTAGGTACATGGTGATATTAAGACATTCATTGTTCTTGCTTGTTGGCTCCAATCTCCTTGGAGTTGCTTATAAAGTTGAATATTCTTCATCACAAGGCATTTTACATTTTGATCTCATATGAGAGTGCATTCTTTCGTAATTCATTGGCTAACAATTCATATTATGGTCTCCACTTTGACATTCCATAGTGGACCTATTCTCACAGAGCCATCGATGACACTAATGCATATTGGTTTCGTGAATGAATTATACATGTCAACTTCCTTTGACTTGAAACAATAGGTGGCTAAATTAATAGTACTACCTCAATGCTTTGATGGAAGAAATTATTGAGAGCTCTTTTAGTTCATGGTAGGGGCCAGAAGTTTTGATATCCAGTGAAGTGATTAAGGTCAGCGGCACTTTTGAAATGCGAAATTGACATTATTGATGACTTTTGTTCTGGACCGCTACATAAGCCTAATTCGTTAGGCAGGATATTAAGACCATATAGGACTAATAGGAGTTATATACTTACATCCCTGCATTTTTAGAATGAGATTTTTAGACCATCATAGAATTACTTCAACTTAAAACCCTTTTTAAAGAATAACTTCAACTCAAAATTTTCAAAATTTTAAGGTGTTGGGTAAAGGCTTTTTTAATGGTTTATATTATTCTCTAATACACCCTCTTACATAAGAACCCTTTGGACTTGAAGCGCGGATTATTGCACAGGTCCGGTTTTTGGTTTACCTTATATTTATTTAATTTCACAAGTGAGGGACGGTGAATATCGAACTCGTGACCTTGTGGCCACTTAACTTTGATACCATGTAAAGAACCACTTCAACCCAAAACCTTAAAGTATTGGGTGAGAACCTTTTTAATGATTTATATTATTCTCTAACAGTAAATGATCTCATTCCCTTGCACAACACACTTCATACCTCATGCATCATGTGAGTGTGTTTGCCTCATACATAATGGGGCCCATAAGGGCAAAATGGTTAGTCACTGAAGAGACATTTTTTACACATCATCTCTGGAGCTGAGCTGTTGGTCTACCATGCTCAACACATTTTTCTTAATTCTTAGCCTTCGCCTAAGATATTATTCACGATGACTCATCGCTGAATTCATATATATATATATATATATATATATATATATATATATATATATATATATATATATATATGAGTTTTATAAGAGTTATGTCGTAAGAAAAGTGATTGTGTAATGTTATAGAGATTCATTTTGCGTGCCGGAATTTTTTTTTGCTTCAAAAAGTGTGGGCCCCACAAGATGTTGTGTGTGTAGTAAACTTTTTTGTGTCATGTTAAATGATGAATGTAAACCCCTATATATATATATATATATATATATAGGGTAAACCTACTATCATGTAACATAATCTAAAATATTTTTCCTACTCAAACAAAAATCATGTGGGTCCCATACATATAATAAAAATAAAAAACAAAATATGCTGGTGCAGAAACCAATGGGTGAGTAGGTAAAAAAATTTATATCATGTTACATAATATTAGTTTTCCCCATATATATATATGGGTTTTATAATTCTCATTCAACATGAGAATTAAAATTTTCCTACACACCCTTCGATTTCCGTGCTGACATGGGTCCTACATATAATTTTTTCTAACACATGGGTCCCACATACTTTTTATCTTTACAACATGAGAATTGAAATCTCATTCAACATGAGAAAATCAAACTCCTATATATATATATATATATATATATATATATATATATATATATATATATATATATATATATATCTTCATAAATTACTGTTACATTGAGATACTACATTGAGAGAAACAAAACCAATTTCCATCACCCAAACAGCGGAACTTTAATAGTTATAGAATTTCTTCTTGAATGATTGTTTTTTTTGTTAAGGTGAAGACAGAAAAATAAAAATAAAAAATAAAAGCCACAAGCAACTAAAAAGTGATGAATGAGTTGTATTATTCATTTGTTACTTTAATGGTAAGACTTGTATATCATATAAGGGAATTTGCCTACAATTGGGAAAAGTTGAGCATACATTAGCAAGACTGCTATCCTGTTGTGTATCAGGTATGTGTACCTATCAAAACTTTAAAATGGTAATGCGATATGCATGCTTGTATCAACTGAGACTTAGTTGTTTAAGTAATCGAGGTAGGAAGTGCATTTTATTAGCCACTAGATCAACTCTCGTAGTTATTGTTACTTATCGATCCCTTTTGTTTATTTTATCACCATAAATTTTCTGATGCAGTCACATAACACAACTCACCCAACACAAGGAAGAGATACATAAATTATGAGTGTAACGACTCGAAATTAAAAATTAAAATAATGGAGTCGCCACCAATTTTTTTTCTTTTAAAAAATTGGAAACCTTTTTGTTGCAAATTGGTATTTTAAAATTTTTAATCAAGGTTCGGGAGTCTAATTATGCACAGGAAAGGTGGAAACTTAATCCTACTCTACCCGTGACACATCCGTTTAAAAACTGTTACCTTAAATTAATTGTGCGAATTATTAATAGCTTTTAAAAATATCTGTTTTATCCCTTAAAATAAATATGATTATTTAAGAAGAAGGAAGACTAAAATATTAAAATTTTATTTTAGCTTGATGGAAAAAGTTTCGCTCCGACGTATTCTCCAGTGCAGTGAGGAATTCAAAGCTGTGTCGTTCTTTTTGTTTGCGTGCTGATTATTTTAATTTTGAATTTAGAAGTTTCAGATTACCAAGTTGTCACAACTAAAATAATCTGAAATGAAAATTGCAGGATTAACAAGCTATCTCAACTCAGCTAATCCTTTATTAAAAAAATAAATAAATTTTATTTTAGCTTGACGGAAAGAGTTTCGCTTCGACGTATCCTCTGGTGCAGTGAGGAATTCAAAGCTACGTCGTTCTTAAAAAATATTTATGTATTAGTTGCTTTTAATTTTTTAAAGAAATTCATTTTAAAAGCTTCGGATTATCAAGTTGTCACAATTAAAATAACCCGAAAAATACTACGAGATTAATAAACCGTCATGGCTAAATTAATCCTTAATTAGGAAAAATAAATAAAATAATATAAAATAATAATTTAAAACTAGCTTGGGTTATCAAGCTGTCACAACCAAAATGTCCAAAAAACTATGAGATTAACAAGCCATCTCGACAGAATTAATCCCTAATTGAGTTTCTAAACTACATAAGAAAATTTCTAGTAAAACAAATAAAGAGCACAAAAACATACAAAAGTAATAAACAATTATAAGAAAATTTCTAATAAAACAGATAAAGAAAATAAAAAAGGCATGCAAAAAAATAGACAATTATAAAAAAAATAAAGAGCATAAAAATAGACAATTACAAACTAATAAAGCAAATAAAGAGCATGCAAAGTCATACAAAAATAGACAATTATTACCCAATGGGTGCAGCTCAGTTGGTAACTTGGCACTGAGTTAGTGGGGTTGGATATGTGTTCGATTCCCGCTGAATGCATTCTTGGGGAGGGGGCTGAACCTTTAGCCATCACTGTTCCCCCGCACTCCGGATTAGTCTCATAGCCGGCTCAAAGAGTCGAAGCTCGTGGGAATACCGGAGGGAGCCAACTCGTCTCAAAGAGATAATTAGGGTTGGGTAACTCCAAAAAAAAAAATAGACAATTATTAACTAAAGGAGAAGGTAAGCAGACTTACCTCAAAGACGACAAAACTTGGTGTACAGAGCCAAGTTATAGAAAACAGCCTCAACTCAAAAAGCTCGATGCCCAAAAATGTACTATGAGGTTAACAAGCCATCGTGGCTAAATTAATCCTCACAGATAACTAAGTTAATAAGTTGTCACGACTAAATTAACAAACCCCCTAATTCTACTCAAAAATAAAATTTTTACTATGACACTAGCTTGGTTTTAATCTTAAGCCGAAGTATCTTTAAAAAATATTACTATGACACAAACTTTAATATAAAGCCCAAGTGTCTTTTTTAACTTTTGGAATAGTCTTTTTGTGTTTTTTTGTTTGGTTCTCTCCAAGTGTGTGTGGGAAGGAAGGGGAATGAGCTCTTTATATAGAAGGAAGGAACGAGAAGTGGGCAATATGAGACTTCTTAGGAAAGCTTTTTTTTAATGAATTTGAACAACCATATCTCACACCAGAGGGCTTAGCTTGAAAATCGGTACGGTCATATTGAAGTATAATATGCCTACCAACTTTGATGATGATCCATCGGTTCAATTGAGAGAAATAGCTCTCTGAAAACTGCTACCCGAAACATTATGGTGGTCTCAAAAACGAATAGCCCTCTTTCGACATTTATATCTCACACCAGAAAACTTAGTTCAGAAATCCGTCCGGTCAGATTGTAGTATTGCATGAGAGGAACACACTGACAAAATTTGAGGATGATCCAACGGTTCATTTGGGATAAATGGCCCTCACAGAATCACTACTTGTCATAGAAACGTCCAGGAGAACTGTTTCGATTTTGAATTTCATGGGAATGATATAGACATCAAATCTAGAAATCCATATGTCGATATGAAGGACAATGAGTCAAGATCTTGCTAAAAAAATTTCAGCTAGATCGGATGGTGGATGAAAGAGATATCGCGGCTGGAACAGGTCCTACTCAAAACTGTTATTTTTCCGAAATGGTCCTCCTTCCCTTTTCCATCTATTTGATTGCTCTCTTCCTTTTTTTCCTTATTGAAGGACAAAAATATGTGTTCATAATTTTTTTCTTTTTTGATTTTTATTTTATTTTTTTGCCCTTTTTAAATATTTGGAATAAAATTTGGTGTTCACAATGGGCCTTTTTTTGATTATGTTCTATTTATTTTCTTAAAATCATTTTGTAAAGTAATTAATAAAATAAGTATTTTTTTGTGTTTCCTTTGTTTTGAAAGTCAAAAGTTAAAATACATAATAAAAATTACTTAAATATGTAGTTTAAATTTGATTTTAAAAACTATAAAACAGATATAATTGTAGAATTACTTTTACAAAAAGATATTATCAAACAAGTTTTTTTTTAAATAAAAATTAAAATTATTTTTGAAAATAAAATTCAAAAAGACCTTATACTTTCCCAAAATCATTTTTTTTTTCAATTGGGTTTGTCTATTCATCTCACTTCGAGGCCTCTTATGGGCGAGGTCAAAATCCTTTCGAGAGAATTTTTTATTCATGAGTCAAATGATAAATCATAATAAGCAAATTGACATCATATCTGAACTCAAAACTTTAAGACAACAGAGTTTTAGATATATTCCACTTATATGATACTCATTTATTTATAAACAATAAGACTTCCACTTACCCTCGAATTTCATTTCCAACAAATGCTAGTGTTGTCATGTTCATGGGTTGATATACATGTAAAAACACTAGCAAAAAGCAGTATGCATAGACTGAACCATGCTCAGTTTGCTTTTGTTTGTCAAAAGATTCTATATAGCATTCTAAATGGTCAATGTCTAGAATAGAAAAGGATAGAATAATATCAAATTAACTTGATTCTATTACGAGCAAGAATTGTAAACAATTTTCAATACCTCTTTGGGATTAATACATTTCGTTCTTCTTCAGGGTTATGGTGGATTATATACAGCTTTGACACAGTTTATCATGAGCTCTCATGCATTTCTATTGTTTGTTTATCTAAACAAAGAAAGTGGGCATCATTTCCTTGAGGCAAAAAAATTACTTTCTTCGGAATGTAGCAAGTTGTTGCAATCATCTTTAAACTCGTTAGAAGGATATAATATAAAAATCATTTATGAGTCTTCACTTTTAAGCTTAAGCTTCTAGATGAGATGGTTGTTTTACATGGTCGATGACCACGAGGTCGTGAGTTCGATTCTTATAGCCCCCGCTTTGTAATGGAATTAAGTAAGTACAAGGTAGAATTAAAAAAAAATAAACATGTACAATATCCAAGCTTCAAGCTCAAAGCTCTCTTGCGAGAGGGGATGTGTTAGAGACATATAAAATTATTAATATAAAGAACTACTTCAACCCAAAATCTTAAGGTGTTGGGTAGGGGTACATTAATGATTTTATCTCTCTCTAACAAAACTTTTTCCCTTATTATAGAGGTTACTTGTTCTAAGCGTGCATTTCATTGGGAATTTCCATCCGAGTAACATTATCTTACTCGAATCCCTTTTATATATTTATTTTTCTTCTCGAATGTAAGTCGATATATAATAACCATTTGGTGCTTCATACCAATTTACATGAGCTTTACTTTATGTTAGAAAAGATAGATTTGAATTTTGAATTTATCTGAAAGTTATGGATCATTACATGGAACAAAAAGACTAGGACAGAATTCTTGGGAATCTCGTACAAGGTATTTGAGTAGTGATTCAATGTTAGGTACACGACACTGACCATTACAACTTTCGGTAACTTTATAAAATGCATATGAAGATGAGAATTGCATGTTGTTAGCTATACACACTGTGATTCTTATGGTGAACCCTAAACTTTTGCTGCTCGAATGGCTTCTTTATTGTATAGAGAAGTACCAACTTTTGGTAACTTTGATTGCTCTTATTTTGCACGGACCTCATAGCCCAAAGCACTGAGAGATTCATTTAAGAGGCATTTTCCCCATTCTTAAAGTGAGAATCATACAACCAGATATTAGAGGATCTATCACTCTCAATATGATGGGCCACTATTGGTTTATAGACGCAAAAGAATAAAGAAGAATCACACCTAACAACAACAACTCAGTGGAATATGAGCAGATCAGGCCCAATAGCAGCAGCCCAATGGAATAGGAGCAGATCAAAATTTAAGGGAATTAGGGGAACAGACAAAAAAAGAGTTTCTTAGTAAAGTTTCCACGTGGGATGCGTTGAATGGAGAAGAGAAAATTGGAGAAAATGGTGCTGAAGTGTTGAGAAGTCAATTATAAGTGGGGAAATACATAATAGTGGGGGAGGAGAAAATAATTAAGATAGGTATTTGGGAAAGGGAACTCAATGAAGATAAGTATGTTTCTTTGTTGAGGGAGATAGTTGTGGGTTTTTTTTATCAGATGGAGTTGATTCTATTGTATTGAGTCGTTCTTTAAGTGTACAGTGTCTTATATTGTCTCATCTTATTAGTATGTTTTTGGAGTTGTTAATGATGTCTTAGATCTTATAGTCAATTACTATATTATAACTTGGTCTTTTTGGAATATATATATATATATATATATATATATATAGGGGAAGGATATTGTAACAACCAAGTTGTGTTACTACCAAGTTACTACCAATCAATCTCATTGTTAGATCGATTATGTTGATCCAACGGTAATATTTATTTCCATCTTTGTATGGTCATGATTTTCCAAATTTAATACTTTATATTTATTTCCACCTTTGTATGGTTATGATTTCTCATATTTAATGCTTTCACTTTAAATATGGGGAATCACAACAATAGAAAGATGGAAATAAATATAACCGTTGGATCAACATAATCGATCTAACGGTGAGATTGATTGGTAGTAACATGGTAGTAACAAAACTTGGTTGTTACAATATACTTCTCCATATATATATATATATATATATATATATATATATATAAACACATATATTGTCTGAATTTGGTGCCATCAATTGGTATCAGAGCATTTCACTATGTCTTCTGGTTGCAATCGAGCGGCACATATAGTGATGCTGACATTGCAGTGTTCGCCCAGGGCTAGTAAAAGACAAGCGTAAAGCCGGTTCGCGTAGGCGTCGGGGCTGCGGAGCATGGTGAAATATTACGATCCTACTAAAAGGTATGAGACTTGAAGTCACACATCGGTTATATGGGTGACGAATATGGGGTTTATATAGATTTTAGGCTCTCCTACCTCTTGAACTAGCTTTTGGGGAGAGGTTCTCCTAAGGTTCGTATCAATTAGTATCAGAGTTATAACAACACTGGAACAAAAAGAAGAAGATGCATAAGTGAAAGGTGCAGAAAAAGGAGAAGAAAAAGAAGGTGCAGAGAACAAGGTATAGAAGAAGACGAAGTTTGCTGAAGATGATGAAGCAGAAGCGGAAAAAAATGACGATGGAAGTAGATGAAAAGAAGAAGATACAAAAGCGGAAGAAGTAGAAGATGCAAAAGAGATCGCACAAGAAGAAAAGAATAGAAGAAATCGAAGAAGGACAAAGAGAATGGAATCTGGCGTTGAAGATGTAGAGGGGAAGAGAAAAGGAAAAGCAGAATTGGCCTTACAAAAGTTGGGTTAATTTCTTGACCTAATGGGCCTAGCCCAAAAGAAATGTGTGTTAGAAGAAGAAAAAAAGGGTTGTATCAAACCCATCAAGATAACTTCAACAAGTTTGTTGGACCAAGGACCAAAACTTAAGATGATTAAATCTGAAATAGTGCCGAAAATAGTCATAGGCGTAGAAAAAAAGGCCACATAGGTCAGAATCAGTGGATCAACTAAAAGTGATACACATGTGTGTAACTTGGTCTATATGCTTTAAGCAATGGGAACCAAGTGGAATTTTGAAATGGGAGTATTGATGGGCCTTTAGTAAAGTATCCAAGCCCATTAATTAGGAATTAGTTATATATAGATGTTTAGGGTGAAGTTTATTTATGCTGATTGATATTTGTAATTTGGGAATAAGGAGAGGAAATATGGAAGCTCTCAAGGCTAGGTTGTTGTCTTGGAGTGGAGTTTTTTCTCTTGTTCTTTCTATTGTAATTGTCTATTAATCTGTATCTGGTTTATTCTTGATATCAATTTCAATGTTATTTTCCTGGTTTAATCAATTTGGTATCAGAGCATTAGTTCCCAAAATCCATTGTTTCGGATAGGGATTGGGTGTTTACTAGCAAATTTTAGGGAGAACTATTCAAATTTTCGGACACCAAGATGAAATTCAGTTCGACATATCACCCATAAATAGATGGACAAACAGAAGTGGTGAACTGCACATTGGAGACATATTTGAGGTGTTTTGCGAGTGGTCACCCTAAGAGTTGGGCTAAATGGATCCTTTGGGTCGAATTCTGGTTTAACAACACATATAATAAGTCTATACAGATGACTCCCTTTCACACGTTATATAGGCAGGATCCTCCGCCTATTACTTAGTTTTATAAGAAGGCAGCAACAATGGACCAGTGGATGCAGGCTAGAGATGTTGTTTTCGCTAAATTAAAATTTAATCTCTGTAAGGCCCAAGAGAGAATGAAAGCTCAGGCAGATCAAGTAGAAGAGAAGTCACTTATGAAGTGGGGGATAAAGTATACCTCAGATCCAACTGTGAAACCAATGCACTTAAAATGAAGAGTTCATTTATATAAGACTTTTGATGATAACAAACAAGCTTAGAAGCGACTTCAAAGATAATACAACTTGCTACAATCAAAAAGTCCAAGGAAGCAATTTAACAAGACAACAAGAGCAATCATTCAACACACATGATCAAGATCAAAGATCAAGATTGCAGCATATCCTTGAGAGCTTAGATCTAAATGTAAAGGTAATTGATTAATGATGCTTAAATGAGCTCAAAGGATATTTAACTTTATGCATGCATTATCCATGACATTAATCACTTGAAAGCTTTATGAAAAAGACCCTTGACATATTTCGTAACCTCAAAACATTTTCAACAAGTCAAGGAATTACATTAAAAGTGATTAGAGGCAAGTAGGCATGCTTTACAACTCATAAACCTGGAATATTTATGTTCTGTCAAGAAAGTATTCGAATACTTTCTTGACTTTATTCGAATACTTATGCTGTGATCAAAGTATTTGAATACCTTAAGAAAAGTATACGAATACTTGATGAAGTATTCAAATACCTATTCGGTAGTAAGCATTCCAACGGCTATAAACGACTAGTTTCGTACCAACACCTATATAAACTCATTTATTACGATTCAGAACACCTAGAATTACTGTTCCATTGATTTTGCTATCATTCTTGATTATTCTCATTCAATCAAATACATTCATTACTTGTTCTTACTCATATTGATCATAAAACTCCTTTGAGCTTCGTTCTTGTTTCATTGATCAATACCCATAAGCTTCAACTTGTATAATCTGTACTTCAAGAGTACAAACTCATTTCTAAACACTCTCATTCTGTTTGTTTGAGTTGAGGGTAGTGAGACCCTAGTGAAAAGGTTACTCATAGCCTAAGAAAGTGAGTGAAAGTGTAAGGGTTTCAAGAACCAAAATTCTTGAAGGTTGTAGTGGTTTATCAAGTACCCTTGAAGCTTGATCATTTAGTGGAAAGTTGAATGAGCGGCTTCAATATGGACGTAGGTCACAGTGGTGGTGACCGAACTAGGATATATCGTGTTTTCAATCTCTCTAACTATTTATCTCTTTACATAAGCATTGTTAGAATACTTGAGTATATTTAAAGTTACACTTTGCATATTATTTGCTTGTATTAATTTCTATTCTTTAAGCTTTGCTTGTGTCAAAATCATATTAACTCAAGAAATTCGTTCTCAAGAAAGAAAATGAGGCATTTTGCGAAAATATTTTTAAAACTCAATTCACCCCCCCCCCTCTCTGGAGTTTGAGGCCACTTGTCCAACAAGTGGTATCAGAGCTTGGAATCTTGTATAAAAAGCTTAACCGCTTCAAGAGTAGGGATGACCTATTTGAACAATGATATGCCTCTTGAGTGAACTTCAACCACAATATCTCCTTTCTTTAATGGCACCGATTATGCTTATTGGAAAAGTCGGATGCAAATTTTTCTTGAGTCTATTGATTTAAGAATTTTGGAACATTGTTGATGAGGGATATCAAATTCCTACCAAAAAGGATGAAAGAAACAATGATGTTCCAAAGAAAGTGAAGGAATTTTCGGATGAAGAAATTAAAGAAGCAAAATGGAATGTTAAGGCTAGAAATTTGATTATCAATGCATTAGGTAGAGATGAATATTTACGTGTAGCTTCTTGCAAAACCGCAAAAGAAATATGGGATGTACTTGAAGTAACACATGAAGGTACTAGTGAAGTTAAAGTTTCTAAAATTCTTGGATTAACTAAAGAATTTGAATTATTTGAAATGAATAATGGTGAACTATTCAAAGTATATGCAAAAGAGATTTACTCACATTGTTACTCATTTGGATGCATTAGTAGCTTCATACAATAATTTTCAATTGGTAACTAAAGTTTTGAGAAGCTTGAATAGGGAATGACAACCTAAGGTGATGGCCAAATCTTGGGAGGATTTGGAGTTGCAAGAGTTGTTTCCATCTTTTCACCTTGGGGACAAGGTGAATCTCAGCGAGGGAAGTAGTGATGGGCCACTATTGGTTTATAGACGCAAAAAAATAAAGAAGAATAAGGTCCAACAGTAGTAACTCAATGGAATAGGAGCAGATCAAGCCCAACAGTAGCATACCAATGGAATAGGAGCATATCGAAATTTAAAGGAATTAGGGGAACAGACAAAAAAGGAGTTTGTTAGTAAAGTTGCCACGTGGAATGTGTTGAATGGAGAAGAAGAAAGTGGAGAAAATGGTGCTGAAGTGCTGAGAAGTTAGTTATAAGTGGGGAAACATGGAATAGTGGGGGAGGAGAAAATAATTAACACAAGTATTTGGGAAAAGGGAACTCAATGAAGATATGTTCGTTTCTTTGTTGAGGGAGTTGGTTGTAGGGTTTTCTTTTATCAGATGGAGTTGATTCTACTGTATTGAGTCGTTCTTTATGTGTGCAATGTCTTATACTGTCTCATCTTGTTAGTATGTTCTAGAGTTGTTAATGGTATCTTTGCTATTGTAGCCAATTATTGTATCACGATTTAGTCCTTTTGGAATATATATATATATATATATATATATATATATATATATATATATATATATATATATATATATATATAGTTTTATAAATGTTATGTTGCAGGAATGTGACTTTGTCATATATATATATATATATATATATATATATATATATATATATATATAGTTTTATAAATGTTATGTTGCAGGAATGTGACTTTGTCATGTTATAGATAGTTCATTTTCGTGCTTCAGTTTTTTTTAATGAGAGCCTCACAAAATCTTGTCTCAGCAAGAATCTCCTCCTTTTCCTGTAACATGACAAACGAAAACCCCACACACATATATAAACACATATATTGTCAGAATTTGGTGTCATCACAATACAACTCACCATCATAGACTTAGTGGTGCTCTACACCACTCACAATAGTGAGGTCATAGATAAAACGATTATAGCTCACATTATCTTTCATCATTAAGGAATATTTTTTTTTTTTGGGTACATTGCCAGGAGGTATCCCCATTCAACCTTCTCCGGGCACCATGCCCTCGGGGTACGGCCCGTTTGGGCTAGCCCCTCATTGTAACAGTGGGTGCACTAAGCTTCGCAACCGGAGAAAGGACGAGACTAATCCCCCAACCGAAGATTTTTTTGGCTTATCCTCTGGCCCCCAAAGATTTTCCAAGAAACTGCTTGAGGCAGGGTTTGATCCCTGCACCAAACAATCCCTTGGGAGCTCAGCTGCCAACTGAGCTACCCTTGGGGGTTATATATATATATATATATATATATATATATATATATATCACACACACATACACATACATAATTTACCCATTGAAGGGGTACCTTACATCCATTGCATTTATGAGTTGTTATTATGTCAAAATATCAAATCATTTTGTCTATTACACATTCTCGTTTCTCAATCACCTTTGAGATATACAAACATTGACTCCCTCAAGAGTTTTAGTCTATACTACGGTCTTTCAGAGCATCTTTATAATGGCATATTTTACCTTGGGTTTGTTTTTTCTTATGTTACTTTAGATAACTTTATCTAATGTTCGTCAAAACGATGTCGTTTTGGGACGAAAATCATGGTATTTTTGTAATTTTAATTTATTTCAGGGTTACAATAGTCTTTATCACTCTAATTTTTTACTTTTTCAACCTCAAAACGACGTCGTTTCGATGAACATTAGATAAAGTTATCTAAAGTAACATCGAAAACTTTTTTCCCTTTTACCTTATATGCGGTACAAAGTTAAGCTCACTAACACTAACAATTGAGTTCTATTTTGAATTTCATTTTAATCTATAAATGACAATTAAAGTTGGATAACAAAACATTAGGTTAGTAAATCACATAATTGTCATTGTATCAATGGCTACGTTAGTAAATCATAAAAGATTAATTGTGAACCTTATAATTAGCTACAAGCGAAATGAAACATTATAATCATATTATTTATATTAATAATAATTATAAAATACTTCACAATATTAATAAAATAACTAAATTTTTCACATATAATAAAATGGGAAAACATGAGACTCATGCAACACAAAAAAAATGGATGAAATCCACTAAGGAAAAAAATGAGTCTCGTTTATTTTTTATGTGTTACATAAGATAAAATTATGTCATGCAATATAAGAACATATTTTCCTAATAAAAAAGGCAAATCCACATCACAAACAAACAATCATATCACTGTTCTAAAACTTGATATATTTTTCTTATGTTGTAGGAAAAAAATTATCTCATGTTGTAAAAATAAAAGTATAAGTGAGACCCACAGGTAAGAGGAAAGAGAAAAAAGAGTGGTTGGACCCAACCCCTTTTTGTGTGTGTAAGAAAATTGTTTATCTCATGTAAAATGAGATAAAGATAACCCTTAAAAAATATTTTACATTTACCATTAAAATATATATCTTGACACATTATTCAATGAATTTGACTATATTAATTACATGAAATATCAAAATCATTAAATAATGCGGCAATATGCTACTAAATACAAATACAAAACATTTAGATAATAACATAGAGAAATATTTTTCTCAAGTTACATAAAAATTTTTATCTCATGTCACAGACACATCGCAATCCGAGTCAGTATTTTTTTTCTTTTTCTTTTTCTTTTAACCGTGGGACCCACCCAATTATATCTCTACATGAGATAATACTATCTCACATAGCATGAGAAAAACATTGACATAACATCAAAATTAAAACTAACCCTTTAAAATAATTAATTGTATACAATACATTAACAATATGAACACTAGCCCTTAATAATTTAAAATGTCTCTTCTCGTTTGTTTAGGCTTACAAGCATAGTACTTAAAACTAACATGACCTGTCATCATAAATTTGACACTTTTTTGTAACACGCGTGAAAGTGACTTTTGTTTATAATTTACTGGACCGTGCTAAATCATAAGAAAATGACAACATATAATACAGAGTAAATATCCTTCTTGATTCTCAGTAAATTTTACGATACCTGTTTTAGTCTCTAGCAAATAAAGAGGCCCATCATGATTTCTAAGAAATTTAAAATGGACTCATTTAGTTAAAATTGTGGTCCCTCACAAATTCAAAAAAGACCCATATTAGTCCCTAAAAAGATTAAAATTGAACCATTTTGAATTTTTTAGGGACTACGATGGACCTTTTTATTTGCTAAGGACTAAAGCGGGTATTATAAAATTTGCTAAAGACCAAAAATAGTATTTACTCTATAATAAATAATGCAACTCATAGAAGAAGAAAAAAAATCTAAGCAAGGAATGTTAATCATAGAAAACTTGATCACTTTATTCATGATCGCTTTAATAATTTTTTTATTTATACATTAAAATTTTTATACTAATTAATGATAGAATAAAACATATTAATTAAGAGAAATATATTTATCAATTTAAATAACAAAACTTCCTATTATTTTAAATGAAACAATCAAATTTTGTTATATATTTACTAGCATTTACATTCTAAAAAGAGTATTACGAAAGAAAAAACCTAAAAAATCAATTAATATATATATTATTTTAAAAGTAGGGTTATATTGATAATTTTTTTTTTACGACCTATATTATTTTTGACCAGTAATACACTACTCAAGAGTGTGTTATCGGTCATATATAGAGTAATTTATAAACAAAAAATTTGTAAATATAATTTTCTCTTATTTCAATTGAACTAATGGGCTCAGCTCGGCATGCCGACCGTCCTGCCGGCTAAACAAGGCAGGAAAGGTTGAGTTTTATATTATTTTTTGGCAGGACAAATCAATGTAAAATAGGTTTGAGTTAACGGGTCAACCCACTCCCTCCACCAAATAGGATGGATAGGTGAGTTTTTCAACCCATCCTAAAAAATGGGATAAGACAGGCCAACTCACTTTTTGACCGTTAAATGAAGGGGCGGGTCACAGAGCTCACTTTGTTATCTCTAATTATGTTCTTAAAAAAGTTAAATGATAAATATTTTTTCATTAATTAATTTTTATTTTATTTTGTTTTATTATTTTTAAGTCTTAAAATAACATGATTTCTAATTGTGGCGCCTTTTCAAGGCGCTTTCTCGCTTCACACTCCACTCCCTGCACTTTTTCTTCTTTCTCTCTCCTTTTTCTCTGTCTAGAAGAAGAAGAAGAAGAGCACTGAACAGAGCAACAATGGCGGGTTACAGAGCAGACGACGACTACGACTACCTCTTCAAGGTGGTGCTGATCGGAGACTCCGGCGTGGGAAAATCGAACCTTCTCTCGAGGTTCACGAAGAACGAGTTCAACCTTGAGTCAAAATCCACCATTGGTGTCGAGTTCGCAACCAGAACCTTGAAAGTCGATGCCAAAGTCATCAAGGCTCAGATCTGGGACACTGCGGGCCAAGAGAGGTCCTTTTCATCATCCTCTCTCTCTGTCTCTCGTTTTTGTTTTTTTCTAATGTGTACATGTTTGGTTGCTTGCTTTGGCTGATTTGTTTAGATGGAATGGAAAATCACGATGAAGTAACAAATGGGTAGTTAAGTTCTAGTTCTCTAATTTGAGTTAAGTAAAAAAGTTTTTTTTTTTTTTTTTTTTGCTTAAAAAAAAAGTGCTTTTGAAGGTTAGTTTTGGTTGAATGGATCTAATTTTCTTTCGTGATATCAAGTTACTGATGCTTGACTCGGGTTTTATTGGGTCGTTTGTGTTTCTCTTATATTTGGGTGGATCGTGATCTTGTGTGAAAGTTCACTTGAAAAGCTTGAATGGTGTCCAATTTAAATAATATTGAATTAGTTTTTAGTGTTTTAAGGAAAATAAAAAATTATGTGTTTTTGGAGTTAGCTTAGTTATATACTTCCATGACGAGTAATGAAATAAGTGTTGCATCTGATAGATTCAGTTTATAGAGTTAAAAGTCAGTAATTATTTGACTCTTAGAGATCAGTAGTGGAACAGGGATCATTAATGATAAGGGGGTCTAATATTCTTGACTTGTGTCTTAAAAATAAACCGAATGTCATTGATATGAATCCAATTTTGAAGCATTGCTAATTTTACACTTATGTATTTGCCTCATTATTTAATGAATTTGACATCGCGTGTGGTGGTGAACATAGTCAAATTCATATTAATTGAGGTGTCAACACCAAATACAAGATTGGATGATGTTAAAAAAGTTTTCTAGTGACGCTGCATCAAATTTAAATTGAGAATGATTTATGTACAAAATAAAAATAAAAATTGAGAATGATTTCATTTATTTGATCGAATGTATCCTTTAGGTTATAAATATTTCCTAATATAGAAATTTGTAACACTTGAATTAGTATCTTGATTATTATAATTAATATTTTTAGTATTTAGGAATGCATCGAATAGGAAGGATGCCCAATTCAATCATAAGTGCATTAATAAGTAAAACCATGTTATGTTCAGTTGAACTTGGCTAATCCCTAAGCAATATTTGACGATATTGTGCTACATTCGCCTCTTATAATGGCTCATGCACAAGCAGTGCTTTATCGCACTGATAGGTGTTAGTTACTAGTATATTGTTAATAAAATATTGACCTTCTTCTCTTTAATGAAAACTGTTTATACTCTACATATTTGTAAATGAATATTCCCATTGGGCTCAAATTTAAATTTTCTGTTAGCTTTTTCATTTTTCTAATATTATTTTCTTCATGATCTGACTTTGGAATTATTGCATCAAGCACTTGGTTTGTGATTTTAGTTCCACAGGTAAGCCCTATGTTGAACTTTAGCTTTTGCTTTTCTACCTTTTAACTTGGGAAGGATTTGGAATGTTGATATGTGTGAGTTCTGTAGGCTTTGATTATCTGCGATCTCAGCTGAACTGTGGCACATGTAAAGCAGTTGGGCATCGTTGTTGCAAAATAATGTCAAACATCAACCTTAGTTAAGCATATGCCAATAGAAATTGATTATATGCTTTCCATTTGATACGACATGTCATATGAAAGATTCCTTGAAAAGGTTAAAATTTTGACCTTTCTTTAGGGTCACCTAATCAGAATGTAGAAATGTAGAATTTTGAAGAATCATTGTATTCTACAGACTATGGTAAACTTGATGCACCTTATAGAATGGAACAAGTTGCATTATCCCAAGGAAAATTGTGTCCAGTAAGCAGGGGTGGAGCATGGTGTAGTTTCAGTCCCCCGCTCCGCCCAGGCCTCTGAGAAATACAATTTATATATTCGTTTACCTGTGATAAGTAATTTTGTTGTTGTAGGTTCTAGGTTGAATTGCAGACACATTCATGATATTTTAATGAGTTATAGTCTTCATTGCACTTCTCATTACATCCTCAATCTAATTTCGCAATCTTTCCCACTTAGTCATGTAAAAAAAGAAAGCATCAAGTATTTGTAGAGGATGATAAAATAATGGGAGGATTCAAGTGATGTAGAGTGCCTCCTTTTTATAACAAAACACTACAACCACTGCAACATAATGGGAAAAAGTTATATTACAGTTACAATGTTTGACCCGTAGTTCTGTTTACCATCAACTTTTCCCTTCAAGATTTCAACAGTACGATAGCTCTTTTTTTCTTCATTGATTTCCTTGAAAGAATTCTACTTTGCCCCCCTCCCCCTTTCCCCAACAAAACCCTTCTAGCAGACCCCTGCTGGTAAGAATAAACTACTGTTGGAATTGTACTACAGATATCATTGGAGAGTTTATAATTGACTGAAAGAATCTCTATTGGCACTTGATAGTTGCATCTGAAAGGCTAAAATCACATAGCTGTGTGGAACTATGGATGTGTGGCAGAGATGTACTGTATTTTGGACAAAGCTATTTGGTTGATATTTTCTTTCCAATGACTTTGTATAATTGTACCACTTGAGTCATTAATATATACTGTGTATTGCCATCTATAGATTATTGATGAAATTATTTATTTTTCCAACAAAGTTTGCGCTGAATGTGGAACGTCTTACCCCATTATAATATATTTGCAGAAGAAAAGAAAAAAAACCAAGAAGCCTTCATTTTTATTTCATTTGCTGCTATTTTAAGCAAGAGGTGGTTAGTAAACCGGAATTATCTTGTGAGATAATTGCTTGAAATATGATGCGCAAATTATTAGTAGTACTAAGGTATGTACTTTTCAGTCATCTTGAAATGCCCCAATGACTTCGTATTGACTCTAATCTTTGTTTAGAGGAATTGTGAAATATGTGATTATCCAACTTACAAAATTTTAGGTATGAAATTGCAGTTTAAGTTCTGTAACCAATGCCAAGACTAAGTGCATTCTTGATTTCTGTCCTTTTGCCTAGTGACCACCTTAATGAACACAATTTTTTGCATTGTTGCTTGACAATATCCAAATTTGTAAGTTGACTTTCCTACCAAATTACATGTTGCTAATTCAAATTGTTTCTCTTTGTAGGTATCGCGCCATCACCAGCGCATACTATCGTGGGGCAGTTGGTGCACTTCTTGTGTATGATGTCACTCGCCATGCGACATTTGAGAATGTTGACAGATGGCTGAAAGAATTGCGGAATCACACAGATGCCAACATTGTTGTGATGCTTGTGGGGAACAAATCAGATCTTCGTCACCTTGTAGCTGTATCAACTGAAGATGGGAAATCTTATGCTGAGAAAGAATCACTTTACTTCATGGAAACCTCAGCTCTGGAGGCTACTAATGTAGAGAATGCGTTTGCTGAAGTTCTGACTCAAATCTACCGAATTGTTAGCAAGAAAGCAGTAGAGGGTGCTGCTGAAAATGGAACTGCATCTGTGCCAGCCAAAGGAGAGAAAATAGACCTTAAAAATGATGTGTCTGCACTGAAAAGAGTTGGTTGCTGCTCAAGCTAAGATTGGAAATTGGAAAACTATAATTCAATTGGTTGCTATCGGATATGTTGTAAGTCTAATATTCTTGAGAGATACGAACTAGAAGAAAAGTGAAATTAGCATGTTAGACTCACTTTGTAACCTTAAAAAAAAAACCATGTTTCATGTTGCAAAAGGAGCTACTGAGGAAGCAAGTTGGTTGCTACTAGGCATAGTTTTTCTTATTGTAGTGTTGTTAATGCTTTCTCATGCAAAGAGAGGTTCAAGCTTGGAATTGATTGAAACATTTGTTTCATTTAAGTTTTTGTGTACTATTCTGTAGTTATCGTGGTTCAACTATTCACACTTTTTGATAGAATAGAATCACATACGTAGTGGGAATAAGTTTCTAAATAAAAAGGGTCAATTAAAAAAAAGATTCCGTTGCCGGGACTTGAACCCGGGTCTTTCGGGTGAGAGCCGAATATCCTAACCAACTAGACTACAACGGAAGAATGATAAGGGACATGTTTAAAATATAAAATAGTAAAAACATATTTTTGAAGTTTTCAACAGCAGAGGCTGATGGGACTTATCTTCTCAAATGCCTTTGTTTTATTTTATTTTTCTCTTCTTTTTTTTCTCATTTCAATGATTTTTTTTAGGGAAATATTACTCTCCTTCAACATGAGATATCATCTCTCATTTTCTCTCTCTTCGATTTTCGTGCCTCACTTTTTTCTTTTTTTTCTTTTTTTTTGTAATGGTGGGACCCACCTATTTTCTCTCTACAACATAAGATATCTATCTTATGTTGAATGAGAGTAATAAAACCCTTTTTTTTATGGTAACTGACCAACTGGTAAGTACAAAAAAGGGTACTTTATATTGATTTTGTATACTATATGTAAACCCCACCAATTTATGTCACTTGAGCCATTGACTTGACTCAGCTAGTTAATGTGTCTAATTACAATTAACGACTATAGCAAAAAAGATTTGTACATAAAAGAAGCAAGTGACATGATTTTCATATTAGTTAATCTTACAAAGTTTAGTGTAAAATTGTATACAAAAAAAAAAAGTTTAGTGTAAAATATGTTGAGGAAAGGGGCATGTTATATTTACAAACTTTTTTGTTTACAAATTACACTATGTAGGACCGGTTCTACATTAATCACACAGTGTACGACCGGTCCTACATTAGTGTAATTGCAAAACAAAATTATAAACGAATCATATCCCTGAGGAAAGATATCTTGTGTATGCAATTGAAAAAATAATGTTAATCTGGGAATAACTCATTTCAATTCAGGCTAACGGAGCTGATTTCGTTTCCTTATGAGTTTATTTTGATGACTAGCTTCTTAAATCTCAGAAGAAAAAAAGATCAAAGACCACGTCAATGATTTGGTTTAGTCCTAAGTTTGGGATTAGGATTAGTGGAATCCACGATTTCTAGAAATTAAGATCTTGAATATTGTTGTTTGGTTAGTAGATTGTTGTTTGGTTAGTAGGTTGTTGTAGGTAGGTATGTCAAGGAAAGATAAAAAAAAATAAACGTTTCGTAAGCTAGGGGGTGACCATAAATTTTGTACACGAGGTCAATTGACACTGAATATGAAACTTGTAGTTGGGATGGATGGTCTAAGAAAATGTGCTTGGAGCTATGTTTTTTAATTTTAAAACAAAGCTGCGATTAAAATGCATTAAATTAACTACCTTCGCAGAACAAAATTGAAATTTTTTTGTAATAAAAGATTATTATTACATCGTGCTATTTGCAACTTGCAAGTCAACATTGACGCAATACTCAAAACCTTGAAATTAAGAGGAAGAGACAAGTTATAAATAAATAACATGAATACTATGACTATGGCCATACATGCACTGACTTAATCTTCTTTTTCTCAGAGCAGGATTTTCACAGGCTAAAGCATATAGCAATGGGGAAGAAGACTGTTCACACGGTGCTTTGTATTGATTTCACGGGACTTGTCATGGCGCTTGTTATTGTTCTCACTCTCTTGGCCATCTGCTCCCCTCGGAAGCGGACTATGGTGTGTCGCTGGCCTTAGAACTATTTTTCAGAATCTGTTGTCACTTGTCTTGTCACAGACACGTTGCTGATTTCCCTCAATCTTAATTTTGTTCTATTTTGTGTGTATGGGCTAAATGTTCATTCCACTCGTTTCCTTACTGTCATGTGATTTTATCTTTCTGTAATCCATATAGCAAAAACTGAATAGAACTTCTGTTCTGTATGTGATGGAGGAGAGTTTTGATGTGCTATCTTAATTTGCTCTCTTAGATAACCAGATTCTATATGTAGTATACTAAGGAGGAGAAGTAATATTACCTGCTTGTATGAAGAGTTAATTGAATCCATTTGCTGGTAGAAAAGCTCCTTTCGTTTTTTTTTTATTATTTATTAATACATAAAGCTCCTTTGATTTTGTTATAAGTACAAAGCTGCTATAAAAGTTTCGGTACTATAAGGAAGCTCCTTTGATTTTTTTTTTTTTTTAATACATGAAGCTCCTTTGGTTTTGTTATAGGGGAATATTACTCTAATGTTACATGAGAATAATTTTCTCATGCTACAGAGAGAATTCAAATGGGACCCATCATTAAAAAGCAAAAAAAAAAGTTCATTTTTTCTGTAGTTACTGCAGATAAGTTATCTGCAGTAAGCCTAATACGACGTCATTTTAGAGAGAAAATCGTGGTGTTTTTGTAATTTTTTAATTTATTTTAGGATTATAACAGTCTTTATAATTATAATTTTTTAATATTTCAATCCCAAAGTTACGTCGTTTTTGGAGTAAATGCATATAACTTATTGCAGTAACTGCAGAAATATTTTTATAAAAAAAAAGGGTACAATTTACGAAATGAGAGAATATGAGATAACTATATCATGTAAAATGAGAGTAGTATTTTCTTTTGTTATAAGTACAAAGCTATTATAAAAGTTTTGATTCTATAAGGAATGAACTAATATTCTCCTTAGGGGACGTTTGGTAGAGAAGAATTTTTTTTTTATCCGAGAATCACGATTTCGAAGAATATGATGGAAACGTGAATTTTCCGAGAATGTTACCAAAAGGTTGTTTAGTAGGCCAAAATATTTCCTAAAATATTGGGTTAATATTTTCCCACCATATGAAATTTCTAAAATACTACATCTTCAATGGTATTTTGAGTTGGGATTCTTGTGTGTAAAGTTAAATCCCAAGAATGTAAAAATCCTAGGAAATGTTTTTGGATTTCCTTCTACCCAACATTGGAAAATAAGAATCCAAAGTTATTTTCTCATAATTTTAAAATTTACCTACCTACCAAACACCATCTTAATGTTTTCCCATGGTTCATTGGTTACTATAGGAGAAAAAATTCTATGGGACATTTGATATAGGAGAAAAAAAATTACTAAGAAAATAATTTTGTCGAAATGTGATGACAAATATTTTTTTCTAGTTAAGTTACAAAAATGTATTTGGTTGACCAAAATTTGTCCCGAGAATATTTGATTAAGTTTACTAAGTTGATGTTTGGTTGATTGTGAAATAATAATAGGAATGTGGAGTTATTTTACTAACATAACTCCACTTTTTCTTTTTCATTCAAAATTTTTGGTCAATATTATTTTGGTTACTTTTTACTTCTCCATGCAAAAAATTATACCACCTAATCTATGAATTTTCTAACAAGATAGCCGTATAAGAGTTTACACATAGCAAAAAAAATCAGGCAAATTTTTTATTGAAAAAAGATTAGCATTTATTGGTACCAAACATGATATTGTAATTGTCCGTTTCAAACTTTTCAAGAAATTCCAATATGATCTGGGTAACAAACACGTTGGAGTAGTCTTTTGACTAAAGGCTTTATTTTCATAAATTTGCATGTGGAAATTAAAGTTTATTCCGGATATTGGTTGTACAAAGCAGTGTTATTAAACCTGACTCGGACATCGATCCGGTCGGGGTACTGGATCACTGGGTCACTGGTCGGATCGGTGAGTCACTGGTCTGACCGGTTGATCCGGATATATATAAATATATAAAAATATATATAAATATGAACATATAAATTCAATTATATTATCCATATCTAAAATGAATTAAACAAGGTTCATTAGATAAGCTAAAAAACATGAAACATAAATAAATAAAAGTGCATGTTATTACTATGTCAATTTAAATTGCAACTCAGAATCCTCATAAACATACCTTTTAATGACATTGAACTCATAGTTTTCAAATTCAACTACATTAAAATAACATATGTCACATTCTCTGATTTATTATCCCACAAATTACTTCAGTATTGAAAACTAAGAAGTCATTGTGGAAGAGTATACTAGCAAATAAAATTACAAAAAAAATTTAAAATAAGTTTTACATTTTTTTTAATAAGATTAAACAATTTTAGTTTTTTTTTTTTAAAATGCATGACCCGACCGGATCACCGGGTTTGATCGGGTTTTGATCGAATTTGACCGGGTCGATGCATGACTGATCCAATACTTGATCCGAACCGATCTGATGACCGGGTCGGGCCTGATTTTACAACACTGCTACAAAGTACTAGTTTGTAGATAATGACAAGTAAAGTACTGTGTTCTTGATTTTGACAAAAAAAAAATGATGGTCTCGGATACTGATCCTTCTTTCATAAATGAATATTTCATCGGGATGTATCGTGAAGTCTGGAGTAATTTCATTCTAGAGTAAAGTAATGGTCCTTAATCAAATTTATGCGACTTATTTTAATTTCTTGAAAAAAATTTAATTTATAATTCTTTTAAATTTAAAATAGATTCAATTAATTAAAATTATATTTTCTTTAAAATTCAAAGAAAACTTATATTAATTTCTTAAAAAGATTAATATGAATTTATTTTGAATTTTAAAAAAATCATAAGTCAATTGTTTTAATTAAGAAATTAAATTGAGTCACGTAATATTTATGGAAAACAAAACAGAAAAATGTTTGTATTGTCAACTCGAAGTGCGAGAACTTTTAATTTGAAAATTAAATTAAATTAAATTTATGGTTGCTGGGATCTAAAATCTCATTCCAACGAGAATATCTTTGGTACTAAAAATGTACTGAAAATTCGGTACATCTTCCATTCATACTGTGACATGTGTCTTACTTTATATCAAATCATTCTCTCTCCTAATTTTAAAATAAACTATTTATTATTGATTTGACAAAAGTAAGACACGTTTCACAATATGAGTAGAAGATGCATCGAGTTTCTGGTGCATCCGTAGCACCAAAGAAATTCCCGCTTCCAACCTTCTTACTTTTCAAGCTTTCTATGTTTCTCTGTAGAACTTAATTTACATACATTTTAATTCATATATGTTCATCTTTTAAGAATGGATATGAATTATGAAATTGATGTGGAATTATTCAGCTTTATTTTTTTACCAACCCTTTCAAAGAGAATCCATTGCCAATCGATATCTCATATTCTTTCTTTTATGAGTAAATCATTTTCTATGAAGTTGAAAAAGTTATGGGAAAGATGTGGGATTGGATCACTGAATTCAGGTGGTGCTGATTGAGGGTTCAATTCTCTCTAAGGTGATGAAAGCAAGGTTGGTGACAATTGACAAATGCAAAGATGAAAGAGGAGAATGCCTGTATCGATCTGAGACATCAGATGTAGTCGCAGACTGATCCAAACCGTGATGCATCATAGTCACTTTATCAGGTGATGGTTATTTAATGGTTACACGACACAATCACACTTCGACATGTTAATCCTATAAAAATATGAATTTCGACAGACATGTTTTAATATTAAATAATTTTTTTAATTTATATAATATATATTTCATTTATTTTCAATAATTTAATAAAAAAAATAAAACTAAATTAATAATACTGATCGACATTTTATCTTTCAATTTCCCTTTCCAAACCAAAACCACTAAAAAATTGGTTCAAAGTCAGAATTCAAGGTGTTACATAGAGGGAGAAAAAAAGGAAAAAAAATAAAAACAAAAATCTGATGTAATCAATGGCAACAATAGAAAATAATTCACCACACCCAATACCAAAAAATCGTAGCAACATTCTTCACAAAAGGCAAAAACATAAACTAAAAGAAAAGGAACTAAATTTAAAATTATTTACTGAATACACTGTAAAATAAAAGAACACAATCAAACGTTATAAAAGTGAAAGCTTTAATAAAATAAAGAACTGGGATGAGAGAGAGATCAGATCAGATTAGAGAGAGATCATAGAGAAGAAAACCCAGCAAGAGCGTAACAGAAATGACAACGATAATATTAAGATGATCTATTACGATTACTACCTACTTAAGGGTAAAAAAGGAAAAAAAAATTGATATGATTAGGTGAAAGCTTTATTAAAATATTATTTTAAAAAAATATAATATTTTTACAAAAATAACATTTGACCGGAAGTCAAACACGGTCAAATTCAAGTGTCGAAATAATTAATATGTTAAAAATATTGACCGCGTATCGGAAACGTGTGATGTGTCGAACATGACACTTCCTATTTTTTTTGGAATGTCCATGCTTACTAGGGTGACGGTAGAGAAAACCCTGAAGCCGAAGAAGACACAGACTTGCCACCACTAGAGGCATTGGATAGTCACGACGCGATGATGCAACTTCATTTTTCTCAGGCGATGAACCAAAAGATTGAGTCTTTTCAGGTAAAACACTCGACCCATCTGGTATTGTTGCTAACAAGTATTGTTGACGTTGTTGAGTGATATTCTAAAAAAATCTATAGATATTTAATTATTTAAAAGGTGCATTGAGTAAAAGCTCTAAATGCTTTTATTCAACAATACAATATAGATCTTGCTGCCACATGAAAGCTAACTTGGTCACAAACTGGTCGAGCCTCATGACATTACTAGATAGCTCTCCCACCCCAAAAATAAAATAAAATAACTTCCAACTTTTAAGCTATGTAACAACAGCACAGCCAAACATGCACATCTTGTCATATGCATAATTGCTTCACAAAGAAACATAAGGCAGCAACCAGACACGGCACATGTATATCCCATAGTTTTCCATAAAATAAAACAAAAAATGAAAGGGAAGTTCATTTTGTCACTTTCCCAATTTTATTCACCGGACCACATTTATCAAACAAATAATATCTTCTTTCTCCTTTGAGAGAAATATAGCTAGTTCAAAGGATATCATTCACTTAAATGTTAAAACTTAAATTGTAATTATTTGGAGAAAGGACATTCTTCAGAAGCTGCTGAAGTTTTGGTGTCACTGCCTTCCTTTATGGGGTAATTTGTGTGCATCCCTGATAGAAGTCCTCCAAGCAACTCTGATGGGTCATAGTAAATCTCTACCTCTTCAACTTTCAAAGAGTCATCCACCTTTGCAAAGAAATTAAAACTCATGAGTCATGACTGTGATATAGCCTCAAATAAAGTACATTTTATAATGCATCAATAGCTGTAAAATCACGTTAGTAATAATCAATACATGGTGGAAAAAAAAATTATTTTGCTGAGAAAATTAATGTTTTTATCAAGAACAATTAAACTTCAACATTTGATTTCACATTATAGAAACAAAGTAAAAGTAGTACATTGAGAATTCCCAAGCCATAGAACTGGACCATCTTCCCAGTAGGGGCATGTCCCTTGAAAGGACCTTCAAAGAAGCCCCAGTGCCTGAACCTGAAAGCAATTTCAGGTGGTCCAGCATAAACTTTGATCACTTCCCATGCAAACCCTCTAGGAAAAGCTGATCTGAAGACTTCATGAGATGATTCAAAAGTCTCTTCATCTGCTTTGTAAGGCTTGAAGTCTTCTGGCAGAGAACTTTTCAACAAAGCATTATAACTTCCTAAGCTTAGAGTTTCCTCTGCAGATAATCCTTGCCTTCCTGCAATTGAAAGATGTTTAGAAGATTGATTATTTTTTATATCTAGTCCAATATTGAAACACAACCTACAACTAATATACTAATAGGAAAAAATAAGATTGATGTGTAACTAATATTTAATATCTACTCTGACTAATAAAGGAAATGAAAATGTTTTAGATTCTATCTTATGGGGATCTGTTGTTGCTTCAGAACTAAGTCCACAACCCAAACTTGAAGCAATTTTTGTCCAAGTCGGTGGATAAGGCCAAATTTGATCTTTACTGTGGAATTTTGGGACTAATGTTTATGATGAGAAATGTAAGGTACAACAGAAAAAATGCATGGGAAAAAAGCATTAATATACTAAATCAAAATATCTATCATACCACAAACTTTTTTCATGGAAAAAGATGAAGAAACAAATTTGACACACGTAACTGCTTACCATTAACAAAGAGCTTGAACTTTTCAGGGTTTATGGTCTTGAAGTCCTGCAAACGGGTCTTGTGTGAGAGCTCCATCTCCCATGACTTAACAGCATTTTGCACTGTCTCCTCTAGTGACCCTTCTGGCCATTCCTGAAAATATGCATAAAGTGAGCACAAAAACATAGAGAAGGAAAGAAAGGATAAGAGGGTATAGTGGTGCACCTTGGTTCTTCCTTCTTCAAAAAGCTGGTTAACAACATCATAGGTGGGAGGGCCACCATGTCTCCACTGGATGTTCTCAGCTTCATCATGCAATAAGGATCTGTACTTGTCTTTCACAACTTTTCCAGAGGTTACTTCTTTGCTGGCCATGTCAAATTATGCTAGAGCTTATACGCAAACTAAGAAATTTAAAAGCTATAGTAGTAGTATAGGAAGATGGCAATTATGGTGTACAACATGTGTAAGTTATATAGACTCTTTCATGTCCTTATCTTGAATCTCTAAGATAATGTTTTTCCGTCTAATTCTGAAATATAAATAAGGTTTGTGCTTCTATTTCTGAAATATAAATACTTTTTAATATGTGAATAGTACTTTTACCTCTTCAATAACATTTTACTTGATGATTTTATCCCAAATTTTGTGCATAATCATCTCTACAACTTTATTGACATATGAAGGAATTGATGCTAACGAGTCTTCTACTTGATAGGCAGAAAAAGTAGTTGAGATTTTCTTCGATCCTGTTTGTATCCTCTTATTTAAAGCTAAAAAAAAAGCTTAAAAAAAGAAGCTAAAAGCTGTTTGAAAATTACATAAAAGTTTTAGCTTAAAAATTACTTAAAAGCACATATTTCAAGAAAATTATCTCTCTCTTAATCTTTATCACTTTTCATTTTAAAAAAGAAGCACACAATTCAAGAAAAACATATAAGAGCTTAAAAAAGCTTTTTTAGTGCCTGTTTGGATCTTTTTTTTAAAGCTAGAAGCTACTTATAAGCATAAGTTAGGCCAAACAGGTTTTGAGAAAATCTCTTATAATGAAAAGCTCTTCTTTTTATATTGAAGAAAAAAGCTGAAAACAAAAAGCTCATAGGAGGAGCTTTTTTTTAAGCTCTTATTTGTTTTTATTGAATTGTGTGTTTTTTTTTAAAATGAAGAGTGATAAAGATTGAGAGAGATAATTTTCTTGAAATATGTGCTTTTAAGTAATTTTTAAGCTAAGTTTTTTATGTAATTTTCAAATAACTTTTAGCTTCTTTTTTTAAGCACTTTTTTTTAGCTTTAGCTTATAAGTAGCTTCTAACTTAAAAATAAGAGGATCCAAACAGGCTCTTATTCATGATAAAAAAAGAGCTTTTCGTTATAAGATCTTTTTCCAAAATCTGTTTGACCTAGTTTATGCTTATAAGTAGCTTCTAAGTTAAAAAAAAGAGGATCCAAACAAACACTTAGAGATCGTTTGGTTCAGCTTTTTCTAAAAGTAACTTTTACTACTTCCTTATTTTAAAAGTACTTTTTACAAAAGTTAAAGTTATTTATATTTTTATAAAAATATCTAGTTTTTGAAAAAAATATTTGACTTTTGACTTCTGCTTTTCTGAAAAGTTAAAAATTTTAGCTTCTGAGAAAAGTAGGTTTTTGACTTTTTTTGTGACTTCTTCTTTTTTAAAAAGCAGACATCCAAACGAAAAGTGCTTTTTTTCTTAAAAAGAAATAACTTTTGAAGAAAAAAAAGCTCATCCAAACATGTCTAATAACATTCTGTGACAATAAGTCACGGCCTAGCATGAGTTGGTCATACTAATGATACGAATAAGGCCATTAACACAACTTTGTCATTCAACCATTAAGGCAAGTAATAACATAGGTGCAATAATAACAAGGAGAAACATTTAAGTAGTTGGAATAATTATTGCCTTGTCATCCAATATGTACAGGGGAGTGGATTTTTTAATATCTAAATTTCACATTATTTTGTGATGTGTTAATTTTGTGCCAATCTCTTTCAGAAATTGGATGATGTCTCCTTTTGACGTAACCGTGACTCCTTATGTGAAAAATATTAATAGTCTTTTCAAAAGACCAATGATTAATAATTAAAATGATCATTTTCGTTCTTAGCTTTATCATTAAATTTGTAAAGGACTAAAATTATTTACATAAAAATAAACAAAAGAATCATACTAGGATGGATTATAATGCTATAACAGTTAAAGATATCCAAGAACAAACTTATAAAAGATAATGCCACCGCCAGTTTTGGAGAAGAGGAGGTAGTGAACTTTGTCCTTATAGGATGGATTATAAAAATAAACAAAAGAATCATACTAGGATGGATTATAATGCTATAACAGTTAAAGATATCCAAGAACAAACTTATAAAAGATAATGCCACCGCCAGTTTTGGAGAAGAGGAGGTAGTGAACTTTGTCCTTATAGCCTTGAAATATATTATAGATAAGACTCCAATATATATCAGTATAAGATGACAGGGTGCTGATTTCAAAGGATTTCCTAGAAACATATCAAAACTAAGTTTCCATATCATAAACTAACAAACAAAAAAAAGTTTCCAGATCATAAGGTTACACCTATCAGGTTATGTAACCATAACCAACATATGATGCATCGAAACTGACACGGGACACGACACGCCGACACGTTAATCCTTAAAAATGTATATTTCGACACGTTAGAACACGTTTTAATATTAAATAATATTTTTAATATATATAATATAAACACATATAATAGTCTATAATAAGTTATATAACTAATCAAATATTTAAATTTCATAGCAGAAAAAAATTACCCACTTAATATGATCTCCTGCCTCGAAAAGATTAGTCTTCGGCTGTCGGCCGGAGTATACCTTGAGAAACCAAAAAAAATAAAAAAATATTCAAATTTCATAACATAAATATAAACAAAAATAATTTTTCGTACCTTATTAATTTTTCATGTCAAATTTCATAACAGAAAAAAATTGATTTATAAATAATTTTTTTTATTTTTAGTTAATAAAATAAAATTAAGACAAAAAAAAAACATGTTAGAACGTGTCGAAGAATTGACCACGTGTCAAAAAAAGTTGACTGCGTGTCAAAAAAATATGTCGAAGAGTTGATCACGTGTCCCAAAATGTTGATCGCGTGTCGAAACGTGTCCGTGTCAGACACGTGTGTGACACGCACATAAATATGTCGAAGAGTTGATCACGTGTCGAAACGTGTCCGTGTCAGACACGTGTGTGACACGCACATTTAAAAAAAAAAAAACAAGTCCGTGCTTCAGAGACCACAACCATCGTCATCCCGCTCGGTCTTTTCTGCTCAGGGACACGCTTATAGAGAAAATCAGACTTGGATTTGCACCTTCTATTTAAGATTATAGGCATTTTTAGTTGGTTTCTATAAGCTATACATACTTCATTTTCAATGCTTTTATATTATCAGCAAAAAATGCAAAAGAGCAATCCTCAGAACATTAAACATGCCATGATCTTTACATGGGATAGAAATAAATTTTTTATAGAAAATAGAACTTGTAACATAAAAAATTGACAAGGTCAACCAAAATCTGAACAGCACGTTGAATGGTCACTAATTGCAGTTAACAATTTGAGAGCAAAAACATGCTATATCCCATGTTAAACTCAATCCTCCTTTCCCCGGTGAATGTCAACTAGATATCTATTTAAACGTTGGCCAAATGTCTTTGTAGAGAATGATTCAACAACATGCCTCCTAGCTTCTCTGCCCATTTTTTCTGCCCTCTGGGGATCATTTATGAGGCTAGACATAGCTGAAGAAAACTCTTGTGGTGTAGGATCACAAAGGAATCCTGTTACATCATTCTTGATTGACTCCACAGGGCCACCACTATTGCATGCAATAACAGGTTTATAAGCTGCCATTGCCTCCAAAGGAACAATACCAAAGTGCTCATCCTGCATTAAATAAAGTTTGTTATATAAAACTCTCTTTTCTTCATTCAACTTCTACCAATTTTCAGGAATCATAGTTTATAAGGTTTCACATACCTTTGGCGTGTAAAGGACACATAGGCATTCTGAAAGAAGAGCATTCCTTTCAGCTGTAGAGCAAGATGTGATGAATCTTATTTGATTAGAAACCCCTTCCTTTTCAGCTAAATCTTTAAGCTCTTCTAAGTACTCTACATTCTCCTTCAACCGTTTATCAAAGCCGCCTGGAACAATTTTTTGACAATAGATTTTGTACTCTCAAATTGGACGGACACAAATGCTTCAAACTTAGGACCCACCTATTCTGCTAAGAAAATACATATATAAACCGGAGCAAAGTGCCACAAGAAGGCTTTCAAATATAACTAACCTAAAACACCATGCAGATAGAAATCAATAAATTTCTTACTCTCAACTTTTTTCCAAGTCCAACCAAATCTACTCTATTTTAATTTTTAGACTAATGAATTAACAGCCACCAAAAACTTAAACTCATCGTGATAAATTCTGACAACATTCACTATCCTAGGGAAGTGTTGATGACTTCTGGTGATAATCAAACCAAATGGACTCATTATCACATGACCTACATTGCCTTGCATAAAACAATATGAAGATCTTAACAAGAAATCTTAATCTGCTTCTTCATGATAAGGTTTGTAATCTAGTTATAACTATGCACTCCATATCTCATATGATGGCATTGAACTTACAAGAATAATACATGACCTTTGTGTTACCGAAAAATGGTTTTTAAATACTCATTTTGAGTTAAGTAATTATATCAGAAAATAAGTAACACACTTTCCATGTCAATCATGAAAAGGTTCAATGGGAAACACTGACAAATCCCAGCTGATGCACAATTGAGCAGTTCTGCGGAACAACAAAGTCTCTAAAGGATAGAAGAGTTTTGAAACTTAACTACAAACCAAACACAACATTCTTTTAAAATAATAGTTTATATCTTGAAGAACCACTATACCAAACTCCAATCTGAGGCACATACATCAGGACAGGTACTCCCATGACATTTAATAATGCACATAACATCACCATTCTATCTATCAATTTATCCTCACAAGAACAAAGCCATAAGCAAAACATGCTCTCACCTGCAACAGTCAAAGAAGCATTACTAATGTCTTGATGCTTAAGAACTCCATCAGGCGAGCAAAGCATAGCAAAAGCAGAAATTGCTAATTGTATGTTCTTCTTCTTTTCAAAGCGGTTAATGGAAAGAAAATTGAGCCTATAACAGAAGAAACAATACAAAACAAGACTAAGAACTATAAATAAACTATTGTAAAAAATAGTTACAAGAACAAGCTACAAGCATAATCTTGTAAAGCATCAATCATATCTCTACAAACATGTTATTTACTTAAAGGAACTGGGTTCATTGAACTGATCCACATTGACTGCTGGGTACAAAACAGCCGGTCGAATTCCTTTAGCATTTAGATGCTTAAAAGTATTGGCAAAAGTTGATGCAGTGAACATGCTGTTAACAAGTATCAAATCAGCCATTCCTGCAATTGGGCAAAGCTTAATAAGATGCATGATTCAGTATATATGTGACAAAAGATTATCATAGTAAAAAATAATAATAAAAAGTAGGGATACAAATTCCAACCAGTTGTTATTTCTTCTACATAGTCTATCGGTTTCCTATACATCCTCCTAATGAATGTTGAATGTTGAGCCAGCAACAAGTCTGGAAAATGACAGTAGAATACAACCTACCAAGAAAATGAAACAAATATGAAGAATTGAACATATCAAAACTTAAATTATTTACACATGATTTTGTTATTTCACTACCTTTGTTGATCTTTTAAGTTTCAAGATGGGAATAACTACAGAGACCTGATCTGCCAGTATAACATCAAATGAAGGCCACATGAAAAGTACACAGAAAGCAACAAATAGGCACCGAATGTATGCACACAGTGCATGTAAACGGTAGAATATATGCCGGGGAAGAGAGGAACCATATACAGTAACTGGAAAAGTACCTGAAACATTTACAAACCAAACTAAATCTTAATGACAATGCAATTTCTTTACAAACAAAAAACAGAAACATGACACACATACATACACACCAGCAATAGTTTCCTCAAAGCATCTATTTTTATCATGATGTGCAGTAAAAATATGAACTTTATGACCATGGGATGCAAGCTCAACAGCTGCATCCACAATTAACCTTTCAGCTCCACCTACAAAACAATTCAAGGAAATGGGAATCAACTATAGGTAGTTACCAAAAAAAGTCAACTATAGGGGGAAAAAAAACATAGTAAATTATTGTTTTATCCACAACCAAAATTTAAAATAAAAATCAACGGAATGGAGACCGAACCAAATTGTTGATTTTTTTATAATTGAATAAATAGAAAGTAATGGGAGCAATAGTTATTACCTATGCCAAGATCGGGGTGAATTATAGCGATGTTCATCTTTGAGCTTGTTCCCTTTGCCATGTTTAGAGTAAAGATCGGAACTTTGAGATGAGAATAACAAACCCAGAAATCGTTCGCCGGAGGATTGTGGCGGTGGCGTAATCCGAACGGCGAAGGGCTTCTGATTATTGTTTCGGACCAGGGAAAACGTCGTCGTGTATGAACCGCCTCGCAAATATATGAATTCACGTAACCACTGTCTGCTTTGATGGGAAATGGGAAATACTGTGTGTGAAAGTGTGAATACTGAAGTAGAATTTTTTTATTTTTTTTATTTATTTTTTGTAGATAAGTTGATTTAATTAACTAATACACTTATTATTGGAAAAACTAAGACATTTTTTAGTTAAATTAAAAAAAAAACAATTAATAATAATTCATAAAGGGACTAATATTTTTTATATCATAAGAGATAATTTTATCTTTTATTTTTATATATATATATATATATATATATATATATATATTAATAAAAGTATGCTAGATCTATTTGGATCATGTAAAAAAAGAAAAAAAAATCATATTATATGTATAGAAAATAAAATTTTGAGAAATATTATTCACGTAAATATACATATCTTCGTTCCAGTATATGACACAATTTTCATTATGCGATAAATAAAAAATCTAAATATAAGCCATCTTTTTAAAACTCGACAAATTAACTTTATAAACTTATCAAATTATGCAAAATAAAGAAGAAGAAAACACTCTTGAAATTAATCAATATGCACAGTATCATAAGTTGAAGGAAGCAGTGGAGTTGTCCAATCTTAAATTAGTTATATATATATATATATATATATATATATATATATATATATATATATATATATTCTGGACGAACATTAATATGGATCTATATTCTGGTTATCTCCCTGTGTTATCTCTATCCTTGGTGTATATACGGGGCTAGCTTCTGAACAGTTACCTCTATTATGGAAGTGGTGGGTACCATCGTGGCATCGTGGTAGGCCCACTTATAACTCCACTACTTGTAATACTGGCTGACTCAATCAACTGCTAATTTCCCTACGTGTAATATTTACTGACATGATTAACCGCCTATCCGAGTAAAGTATATCCGGGTTCCGTGTCCTTTACTCTTACGAGCAAGTATGGCTCAGTGTATGAACCCGGAACATTAAGCCCCCAAAGTCGGAGTTAAATGGGTTTTTACTCCGAGTTTAACGCTTAAGGTTTCACTTATTCTGCTCTTTACTTTTTCCTTACGTCAGTATCCTTATTAAATACTCCCTGCCTATTCAGCTTCCAATAGCCACTTGTCACTCTCTGATTACCTTGATCTTCGAAACGACTTGACATCTGAAACAACTCATCCTGACATCTATCATTATTTTTGAAAATCGGAAACGTCACTTACCCCAATCTACCCTTATATTACCGTTTGCCTCTTTTATTTTCTTACGTTTTTTCTTCTTCTTCTTCCTCTTGACATTCCCTTTTCTTGCGATTCTTCCTGGTTTTTCTCCCTCTCTGTTTTGCTGGTTTCTCTGCGTGGATCTTGCCACCATTCTTTTACCACCTATTTGAAGCCCCCAGCACCTTATACAAGTAAGTTCTTCTATTTCTTGTATTACATCGTGGTTGATTTCTGGCATTATTTGTGCATATTAATGCTTATCTTGTCATCTATTTCCTTAACAAACCTTTGCCCAGAACTTTTCATCTTATCCCTTATCTCTTTCCTTTACTCCATACTTTTCTGATCTTTATCTCTTCCTCTTCTTTGGTTTTCTTTAACCACCCTATCGTGTTATGGACGGGTAAGGAACACATTTTGCGTTATATACATTTTATCTTGCACTATAACTTCTAAAATAGATTTTATTGGTACCTTTCCGTCCAGGCCATGCCGAGGAATCGTCCGTACCGTTCGCTTCCCCTTTCTCGCTTCGCACTACCTTCTACTGTTGAAGGTTTAGAATGGGTTGAGGAAGAAGCTCTAGGGCTTCGTTCCTCTTATGAAAACCAGCCGAGTTCCCTCCATACTGCCTTACAAACTGTACCTCTATTTCGTGACTCAATTATCACTTCTTTCCGAGTTGTAGTACCCGGAGAAGAAGAACGTATTTGTTCGCCTTCCGGGCAAGGTGAGAACTCTTTCTTCTTTTCCTACAAATGTTTATTTTCTGAACTCTTCATACCTTTACCTTTCTCCGAGTTCCAAATGGACGTCTTAAATCACTTGCAAGTCGCTCCTTCTCAGCTACATCCTAACAGTTGGTGTTTTTTACATACCTTCGAGATAATCTGTCGTTCGTTTGGATTCACCTATTCCTTTCGGGTCTTTTTCTGCCTTTTTGCTGTGTTCCGAAATGTTGTAGATAAAAGATGTACTCGTCATAGCTGGGTATCCTTAAAAGCTCGACCCGGGTTACGTTGGTGTTCTATATATGAAGATAACTGGAAAAATTTCAAAGGAGAATACTTCAAAATCTGTATTCCTGAAGCTCTTCCTGCTACACCTTCTGCCTCTTCCTCCTCTTCTCAACCTGCCCCTCCTTCTGCATTCTTTTTGGATCACAACGGAGCTCCGCGCTTTCCTCTCAGTTGGAACCGTCATCATTACACAACTTCTGCCAAAGCATTCTTGACGAATTCAAAGAATTTGAGCCCAGACGAAACTGAAACTTATACTTGGTTCAAAAAGCTTGCCTCCGAATTAGCTAAGGAAAATATTTCCCTCATTCCTCGGTCTATTCTAACTTATAAAGATTCTTCTGACTGGGTTTGCAGGAAATTAAGTAAGTAACTTAAATAATTCTAATATGTTTTTATCTATATATTGCCTTTAACCTTAAATCTATTTTCTTTGTATCTGTGGTTTCCAGATAAAGTCATGGACCCTACTTTTTTTGCCCGCCAAAAGCAAAAGGCTACCCGTAAAGGCGATTCATCTGCTTCAGGTGGAAAGGACATATCTCCCACTCGTTCTCCTATGCCGGCTACTTCCGCTACAGGTTCTATCCCGGATGATACTGTTATAATGGACGCAGAGGCCCCAATTGATTCGAGCAAGCTCCTTCGAAGAAAACGAGTTCGAATTAACGAACCTAGTCCTGACTCTTCTGTTGAAAAGTCTTCAACTCCACCTTCTTCTGTCATGGCTACCCCTCGCTCAGATCCCCCTTTTATGAAAAAATTGAAGCCGTGCTTTACTCCCGGGCTTCGGGAAAAATGGGACAAATTCTCTTTAGATCAACTTATTGCCAAATTCACCGACATCCGGGATCACTCTCTCCGGGAGGCGCACTACTACGAAATGGCCCTTCTCGCTTTAGCTGAACGCCAACAAATTTTAACTGAACTGAAAGAGTCACAACTTTTAAAAGAAAAGTTTCAAACCGAAAAAGCACAGCTCCTTCAAAAGGCCGAAGCTGCCGAGTTTGTTGCTCAGGGCTTCCAAATTAAACTCAAAGAAAATGAAGAATCAAGTAAGAAAAGCAATGAGGAACTTGCTACCCTCAAAAAAGAGCATCAAGTGTTGACTGACAAACACCAAGTGTTGACAAAAAACTTTGAAGATTATGACCTCCGGGTAGCTGAGTTAGAGCTAGAAGTGGATACTCTGAAGAAAAATGTTCTGGCTTTACAACAGGCTGCTGATGACATGGATTCTAAGTATGTTGCCTTCGGTCATCAAATTCGTGGTTGGGTTGTGGATCAAGTGAAATTTTTCCATCCAGACTCTCCCTTGCCTCATTTGAGCAAAATAGAAACTTTCAATTTTATTGATAATGACCGACTATGTACTCATGACGAAAAAGGATCAATTGCTGTACTTGCTGAAAACCCCTCTGATTATCTGGGATTTACTCCTACTTCCGACCCTGCTGCCTCAAATACTGTTCCTAAGACTACTTAAAAAAGTTAGACACCATTTTATTTTGTACTCAGCTTTTCTATTATAACTACTGTAATCCTGTACTTCTAAGCTACTTGTTTTTTTCAATATTTTGCACTTGTAATCATGAAGTAGAATGATGTGTTTTAGTTTACTTATTGTTATCCTTTGAATTTGATAACTATGTGATCCTAATACTTGCTTAAGTACTTGCTTATTCTTCTCGGCACCATTACACTGCCTCATTACTTAAATGTACGTCACTTTGTCTACGCATCATTCTGCCTTTGCTTAACCGTTTCCGAGTAGGAATTGAACGGCTACCCAAGAGGCCAATTAAGGCGCCAAGGGACTTTGTTTTCCCGTTTCCGAGTAGGAATTGAACGGCTGCCCAAGAGGCCAATTAAGGCGGCAAGGGACTTTGTTTTCTCGTTTCCGAGTAGGAATTGAACGGCTGCCCAAGAGGCCAATTAAGGCGGCAAGGGACTTTGTTTTCCCGTTTCCGAGTAGGAATTGAACGGCTGCCCAAGAGGCCAATTAAGGCGGCAAGAGACTTTGTTTTCCCGTTTCCGAGTAGGAATTGAACGGCTGCCCAAGAGGCCAATTAAGGCGGCAAGGGACTTTGTTTTCCCGTTTCCGAGTAGGACTTTGTCAATGAAGTCGAACTGGCTTTATTGAATTGAAATATTGTAACTCACAATGTCAAATATACCATACTTAAATGCAAAATAACTGCAACACATAATAACATAAAATACTCCTACTAAATTAACAAACTAAACTTACTTCCTAATCATCAATATAAAACTACATCTAATTTACGACCTACGATCTGCCATCCGACTTCCAACTAAATCTGGATTTCTTCAACTAAAGTACCTTTTTAACTTGGCAGCATTCCAATATCGCGGAATCGGTTTCCCATCCAAGTGCTCTATCTGATAAGCTCCAGTCTTTGTGGCAACTGTTACTCGATAAAGACCTTCCCAATTAGCTGCCATTTTTCCATCTCTTGCATTTTTATTACCCACGTCTGCCCGCCTAAGCACCAAATCTCCTTCCTGAAACGTCCTTTTGACTACAGTCCGATTGTACCTCGTTGCTTAGATGCCAACTCAACCATTGCCACCTTTTCTCGTTCTTCTTCTAACAATTGTAAATCAATTTTCATCATCTCAGCATTACCGTCTTCATTTTCTTCTAATATCATTTTCCTTCTAATATCATTTTCCTTCTCCAGGTTGGCTCTCTGACTTCAACCGGCAACATAGCTTCAAAACCATACGTCATCTTAAATGGTATTTCTTGAATGCTAGACTGCACGGAGGTCCTATATCCCCATAACACATTATCCAACTCTTCCACCCAACTTCCTTTACACCCTTCCACCCTCCTTTTCAGCCCATTCATCAAGATTTTGTTAGCCGACTCTACTTGTCCATTCGTTTGGGGATGTTCTACTGCAGCAAACTTGTGCCTTATCCCCAAGTCGGCTACCATCTGTCTGAACTTCTTGTCTATAAACTGTGTCCCATTATCAGTGATAATTATGGCTGGAATACCAAATCTACAAACTATCTTTCCAATGAAAAACTTCTGGACCTTCCGAGCAGTTATAGTCGCTACCGGTTCCGCTTCAATCCACTTAGTGAAATAATCTGCTGCCACTATCAAATATCTAACTCCTCCAGCTGCCCTAGGAAAGGGACCTAGAAGATCTAAGCCCCACTTATAGAATGGCCAAGGTGACAAAATAGTAAATAACTTTTCGAGAGGAGCTTGATATATATTAGAAAATTTCTGGCATTGGTCACACTTCTGAACATGTCTTTTAGCATCCTCTCCCATCGTTGGCCAAAAATATCCTGCTCGTATAGCTTTCCTTGCCAATGACTTCCCACCAAGGTGATGCCCGTTAATTCCTTCATGTATCTCTTCTAACACATATTCTGTGTTCGGCGCAGCAATACATTTCAGCAAAGGTGATTTTACTCCCCGTCTGTATAACTGTCCTTCTATCATCACAAACCACGCTGCTCGTCTTCTCAAACGACTTGCCTCCATCTTTTCATTTGGTTCTTTACCATTCACCAGATAATCCTTAATTGGGCTCCTCCAATCTACCTCTTCTACCATCCATACTACACTCGGAGCCCGAATGCTCTGCTGAATAATAGTCCTCAAACTTCCAGTGGCTTTAGTACTGGCCAACTTTGATAAGACGTCTGCTCGCACATTATCACTTCTCTGAATATGCTATACGCGGATCTCTTTAAATTCTCTCATTAATTCTTGTACTTTTGCTAAGTACTTAATCATAACTTCCCCTCTTGCTTGATACACCCCGCTTATTTGTGAAGTCGCCAACTGAGAATCACTATACACTGTCAAACACTCCGCTCCGAGCTCTTTTGCCAAAATCAACCCAGCAATCATTGCTTCATACTCGGCTTGATTATTACTTGTGGGGAATGCTAGCGACAATGAATGCTCTACTGCCACCCCCTCTGAATTCTCAACTATAATTCCAACCCCACTACCTCTTCTATTGGATGATCCGTCTACAAACAACTTCCACCAATTATTTTCTTCGGTACCTCCATGATGCGTCATTTCTACCAGAAAATCAGCTAATGCTTGTGCTTTAATTGCTTTACGTGCTTCAAAGGTAATACCAAACTCAGATAACTCTACTGCCCACGCCACCATTCGACCTGCTAAATCCGGCTTATGTAACATCTGCTTTATTGGCTGGTTCGTTCTGACTACTATTTGATGGCACTGAAAATACTGACGAAGCCGTCGTGCTGAAATTAGTAATGCAAAAGCCACTTTCTCTACGTGCTGATATCTCACTTCTGCTCCTTGCAACACTTTGCTGACGAAGTACACGGGCTGTTGTTGCCCACTCTTTCCTTCTCGGACAAGCACCGAACTTACTGCTTCTTGGGAAACGGACAGATACAAATATAAAAGCTCCCCTGGTTCCGGCTTACTAAGAATTGGTGGTGAAGCTAAGATATTTTTGAAATGCTGAAAAGCAACTTCACACTCCTCAGTCCATGTAAATTCAGATCCCTTTTTTAAGAGTTGAAAAAGTGGTAAAGACACTTGCGCAGATTTAGCCAAAAACCTTGACAGAGCTGTCACTCGCCCATTTAACTTCTGAACTTCTTGAACATTCTCTGGGCTCTTTATTTCCATCACCGCTCTACATTTATCCGGGTTAGCTTCAATTCCCCTTTCTGTCAACAAAAAACCCAAAAACTTTCCTGCCGGAACTCCAAAAGCACACTTACTCGGATTTAAACGCATATTATGCTTCCGAACTTGCTCAAAAACCTCTTGCAAATCTGCTAAATGCACCTTACCATCTTCCGACTTCACAATCATGTCATCCATGTACTCCTCTAACATTCTTCCCATCTGCTCCTTAAACACTTTATTCATCATCCTCATATAAGTTGCCCCTGCATTCTTGAGCCCAAACGACATGACATTGTAACAATACATTGCATTTTGTGTTACAAAT